>NC_142936.1:52080318-52137818 GCF_046866305.1 Octopus bimaculoides | reverse complement strand
CTCTCTCTCTTCCTCTCTATTTTTGTCTCTCTTTCATATTAAATGAGATCGTATATGCATTTTAGATAAAATATAATTCTATGTTTAGTGTAATATTTTGCAAAGATTGTATTTGTAAAGTTCTCGAAAATATATACTGCAAAATTCAAGACAATAAATATTATCATTAGAACAACAAGAAGAACAAGAAGAACAACAATAATAACGTAAACAAGAGCAACAAGAGAAGCAGGTGATAATGACCAAGCACACGTAAAACGACAACATAGGGAAATATAGCACGATAAATTATTCCAGTAAACAGCAACAATTTCAAGCAGAGAACAGAAATATGAATACATATCATTAGAAGGTATCCTATGATTCTTAGCTCAATGGGTGGTACCTAAGTTGAAGAAAAATCAATTAAGGAAAAAAGAACGCAATAAATAGAAACGAAATCACTATTGAAATTATGGAAAGAAAATAAGAAAGACAGAAGCAATAAAATAATGATACACCATAGCAGATGTAAGAAAAGCTGAAGGCTGAAAATAACAATATTGAATAGAAGAAAGGACTAACACAACACGTATATATTTTTGTCAGGTTCGTGGATATTTGGAGAACATTTCATTTGCAATGCTACGTACAGAACACTGCGGATTCCCATCAGTTAACGATATATTCTCTCTAGAAATATTACAGAAAGTCCAACACTAATCATCCATAAATTTCAGTGAATCAAGGCAAAAATCAATTGGTGTTTGCTTTCTTTCTATTGGGATATTGGAATTAAGTGTTAACCATTTTTCCAGCACTGGCGCAACTGCATTCTTCACTGGAAATCGAGACTGAATCACGAACAATGACGGCAACATGGCCGACATTATTTCCATGAGTTTCCTAAACAGAGAAGATATAACATAGACTTTGTTGCTTAACAAACGAATCCCAGAGCTAATTGTGAAGACCAGTAATCCAATTCGCTTCAACCTTTCGAATTCCATCTCCCTTTACTGTGTAATATATCGAGGAACGCAATATCGTCGATGAATATGCACCGTCCTCTACAAAGTGTGTATGATGTGAGTGAATAAAATGTCACTGCTACACCTCTCATGAAAGCTAAAGCAATGTAAAATATATAAATGAATTATAAAGGTAATCGAAGGGAAGTGCATAGGAAATAAGCGAAAGAAGCTTTCGACAGGCATAAATATTATAGAACAAAATGCGGCTTTAGACTTTCATGCATGTCTTTCTTTAATAAGCCGTTCCTATTTTCGTTATTTACAAGCTCCAGGCTATATCACATCCGCCTCGCGCATGAATAAAACAGAATTCCACTTGCCTAGTCAATTACAACAGACTAAGCTGACATAGACAACATCAGAAGCGGCCTTAAACTACCATAGACATATGACAAAGTACGAAGTAAATGCAAGCTCTGCAACAGGAGAAATGATGTATATTCAAAATAATATTTTAAAGAATAACTACAAGAATATGAAGAATGAAATAATTATAGATGCCGTCAGGCTCATATATGTAGAACGTGCATAATTCAGCCATAGCCAGCTAGCTTCTGACAAATTAGATACGAACAGTTTCATCTCACTTGTTTAATGTAAGAGATATGTTTTTAATAGCTCCTTGCATATATGTGGCCGTCCATATAATTTCTTCTGTTGGTTTCTCACACACTATCTCTCTCTCTCTCTCTATCTCTCTCTCTCTCTCTCTCTCTCTCTCTCTCTCTCTCTCTCTCACACACTCTCTCTCCCTCTCTCTCTCTCTCTCTCCACAGAACACACACACACACATATACACATATATACAGGGTGCGGTGAATATACTGTTGTTTAAATTACGCAATAATGAAAATAACACTGACATCTCATGTTAACAGTTATATTTAACAAAATTACCTGTAATACGTTAAAACACTAAAGAGTAAATTTATTCAATAAAATTGACATTGAATTCAACCACGGCCTCCAGACAACTTCGGAATCTCTTGCAACACTTCTAGATGGTCTCTTTGTTGAATGCTGACATAGTAATTGGCTTCGGTTCACCTTTGGTGTTACAATGAGATTTGATGCGCCCCACACATAATGATCAAGGGGTTACAGTCTGGGGAGTAAGCCGGCCAGATGTTAGGGGTGATGTGGTCGTAGAAATTCTCTGAGAGCCATGACTGGGTTTTCCTGCTTGTTTGGCATGGTGCAGAATACTGTTGCCAGACATATGGTCTTCCAGCAGTCACCCTCTTGACCCAGGGCAGCATTACCTCCTTTCAGGCACTTGATGTAGGCCTCCGTGTTTGAGTCTGAGGTCGCGTGAGAAGATAAATGGGGGCATAACATCGCAATCACTAGTGATCACTCTTACACCATGATATTGACTGGATATTTGATTTTTATCACGCGCGCTACATGTTTTGAGCCACAGTAAACCAAAGGTTGTTTTCTGTGTTCACCATCTGTTCGTATTGGAACTTCCAGTGCGAATGCCAAGCAGCCCAGCATGTCATTTCCAAATTTCTGGCAGAGTGAATTGCATCATGATGCTGTTTTTCTCAAGGTGGTGCCCAACCGACCCTACTATACTGTATAGTCAACAAAATGTGTGTGCATAAACGGTTGGATGTATGTATGGATGGATTGATGTGTTGATGGATGGACGGATGGATAAACGGACGGATAGACGCATGAAGGAAGTGGATGGAGACATAGATGAATAGATATACTTAGTTCTTTGTTGAAATTATCTCGGGTGATCGTCTTTTACCAGATGAGTGTATCTCTTCAGAAATTGTACCATTTCGATTGAGTAAAATTTGTGGATAGTTAATATTGAAAAAAGGAACACAGGACGGGTTCTTAGCATTTACGCTCGTGTTTGTAATGTCCCAAGCTCGTTTAGGCTTGAAAGTGTGCAATACTTACTTTTGGTTGTATCGTTTGTTTTCTTTTTTCTTTTATTTGAATGCGATACTTTGTTGTTTTTTTTTATCTGTTTTGGAACATATTAAATTGTTTGCGACGTTACTTTGTGTTTCGAATATGTGTTGCGGAAAATATGTGACATACACTAAGCAATATTTTGACGGGTGATGTCAAAGTCTTTTTGGTGTGTGTGGAATTTAAAGTTATTTACTGATCATTTTTTTTCGCAGCGTGTGTCGTGCAGTTTGTTTGGGTATTGTTATGTAATTGAGCGGTAGTAGGGCGGCGAGCGAGCAGAATCGTTAGCACACATTGCAAAATGCTTAGAAGCATTTCATCCGCCTTTATTCTCTGAGTTCAAATTCCAATGAGGCCGAGTTTACTTTTCCTCGTATTCGCGATCGATAAAATAAGTACCAGTTGAGCACTGGGGTAGATGCTATTTGAAACCAGTATTATTAGTTGGTAATTATTGTGTAAGTGATTGGCGTAATTCCTCAGGCACAGCAATCGCTAGCATACAGGGATTCTTACATCTTCCTGGAAGGTTTTTACTGAAACTCATAACTTATTTTGTGCCAACTTCACTATACGTGACGCGTTCATAAAATATCTGACTATATTTTCTCCCGCCACACTAATGCTACAGGGGTAATTTTCTTTAGGTGGTAATTGTTGCCACCTTCTCTGCACATGGTTTAGATACAATACGAGTTGATAACTACAAAGTGAATATATATATGTCCATGCTATCAGAAAATTTACATGTTGCTTTTTCCTATTCTGCTTCAGTATATAATTTTTGTAGTCGATGATAGTAAGGTTTTAATATTGTTTAACAATCTTATATCTTTTGAGTACAGTCTTGGGTCAACCACTTCTTGGTCAGGACTAAATGTACCTTCTTTACTCAATTTCACTTTGTTACACCATATCAAATATCGTTACACCATATAAAATAATGGTCGTATTTGCAGTTTCTTTCCAGCAGTTTGGAAGGAAAATCTGTAGTCTCCAATTTGACCTGGTTTTGGTCATTTTTCAAAACAATTTCTCTTATTACCCAATTATTCTCCGAAAACTATGTTATGTAACTATTATATATTAGGTTTAATCATATTATCACTATCACTATTAACCATTAAGTTTAATCATTTTATCGTTTTTATTAATGTGGTTATTTAGCAACTCATATCATAAGAAATTTATTAAAAATGATAAGATATTGATGGAGTATGTGTATAAAAGTGATCAAAATCAACAAGGATATTGAAAATTAATAGAAATACTGAAGACTACATGGTCAAGAGTCTGAAATGGAGAAGTGTGAAAAATTTACCTATTTCTATACACAAGTCTATATACTTTCTGATGTTTCAGTCGCTTTACCATCTTAATATCTTTTGACCAATTCTTATAAGTTGCCATGCAAAACGTGAGTCTCTTGTATATTATTATATCAGCCAGCTCTCTCACATCATCTTATCTTTTTTCTTTGTATTTAGGCCTGAGTATCACATCACTTTCATTTTTTTTTTCATTATCTAGGACATACTTGCACAACTTTCTTCTTGCGGAGAACAGCATTTCTTGCATATTAGAAGTATGCTTTACTTATCTTCCGATATACTTTAATGCGTTCAGTATTGCTCAAATGTCTCGTATGCTACACACAAATTCATCAAACAAACCTAGCACACAGTATTCCGTCTTGATTTAATGTTAATACCTTGTTGGGAAACGTTGATCTCAATCTACATCTAAGAATATACTTCAATTTCATTTGTGATCAATCGAGCAATGCACGACTCTATTGTTTGAAGTTCCAAAACTGTGTTCATTTCCTGTATTAAATTCTGTTTAAATTTCTCTGGTCTTAACATGAGGCCTTTCTTTATGCAACATCATTAATAAATATCTTTATAGTTAGTTTTGTATGTTTTATAAAAGTGCAGTTGTAACGCTTCTGAGAAGTATTTCAGAGCTTCTTTGTGTATAGTGTGCACATTTCTTTTGTAATTATCATTCAGTAGTTGGGTGTTTTCTTTTGTTTTCCGTTATGGGTTGCATCAACTTGCACTAGTTTTATATAAAAGTTTAGGGGAAACATTTTTTCCTCAATTCACCTAGGAATGTGGACGGCTGTGTACTGGGTTACAAGTAATAGAATTCAAGTTTTTTGGACCTACTTGCGATATATATATATATATATATATATATATATATATATATATATATATACATACATACATCTTTTCTTTCTTTTTACCTATTCCTTAACCATATTGATTTTAAAAGGTACTTTGGAAACGGTACATTTGTTCATAATGTCTGTTTTGTTTTGTTTTTTTTTTTGCTTTGCTTTGCTTTGCTTTGATTTTTCCTTTTTTTTCACATCCGTCGCATATATATTTCGGAGAAAATTTCTTTTCGTTTTATGAGGAAACGATTCGCAATCTTTGATACAAAGGAATATATACGTTTCTTTGCTCGAATTCGTTTAATGTATAACTAAATTCATTGTCGCTGTACAATACACAAATAATAGATGTCATGTTTATTATCATATCTACAATGTTTTGCTGTAGGGCCCGGAAAGTTCTTAAAGTTGTGTCTCTGATTTGGCAGGCATTATATAAAGAAGTAGATCACTGTGCATAGGTGAATACAGTATTAAATTTTACTCACTGGGGAGACCACATTTTCGGATTCTAGTGATCCCGAGCAGTAGGAAATTACTTAGATATCGCTACAAACAACCACACTTGTACTCTGTAATCTATAAACATTAGTTATGATATACACATTCGCTTATGATGAAGAATGCATGAACACGTTACGCTGGTTTTAATGTCTTTTCGCAGAGAATAGACACTATTCTATTTCTACGTACAATTTTCATAAATTGTTTTGTGTATCAGCAGGTTCGTGTACTGTCATCTGGATCAATAGCGCATGTGTTTTTCCTTTCGAAAGTATTCTTTGTCAGAATATTCATAACCTTCTTTCGTAATTAGAATATTTTAGAAACAAGAAAATAAATTTTAGGTCTCTGTTGCAGTGTTGTTTAAGTCCACTGTCACAAAGAATGTTTGCAGATAATTAGGTTTTTGGTATCTTCCTATTCTGGTTATGGGGCTGTCCACCAATTAAGATTTAATGCACTTAATAGAATATATTATACATAAGACTATTTTGTTGTTTAGCAAACAAGATGAGATTTCAGTTTTCCATCATTTTCATATGTTTCGACACAATACTGACTGCATACTTTAGTTTCAAGATGAATTTAATTTGCATGACTATTATTTCGAATACACTGTTAACGTATTTAAATAGCGCTTAACATTTTATTTTCTTCTCTTTGGTACTCTGGCGGCAAACTTTATCAGTTATATGGCTTCAAGCTTTGTTTAAATTCGCCTTCTATAATTTCTAAATTCTTGCACTTGCTGACAGCTCCTGGTTAATATTAAGATATGAGATTATGTGAGTTGGAGATTTCCAGTACCACTTTTAACGTAATGTTTGCAGTATTTCATTTATAATTTATGCATCAGTGAACATTTTCCTAGTTGTGATATATCTTTCAAGTATTATTACGTTTTGCCTTTTCTGAATATTTTAAAAAATACATTGAAGTGCACTTAAAATTATATAACAGTAATTTAGAGTGTTTATGATATTGATTTGCGAGAAAAACTTGATTTAAATTTTTTTGCCAGATTTCATGATTCGAAACTGTCATTCTGCCTAATAGATTTAGATAGGATCTAATTATTGATGGTGGTAAACTTCTGTATCCCATGACTGATTTTCTTTTTGTAGTTTTGAATTTGTGGGATGTGAGAGAAAACTTCGTATTTTGCCTTCAAGTAATTTCCATTGTAAGAATATTTATTTTTTTATTATTATCATTAGCAGAGATAAAGTCAGCTATCTAGGGAAATCGTTAGCACGCCGGACAAAATGCTTAGCACCACTTATCAGGTTTTTAAATTGTGAATTCAAATTCGGCCGAAGTCATCTTTACCTATTGTGAACTCAGGATCGATAAAAAAAACAGTACCAGTTGATCAATGGGGTCCATTTAATCGACGTATCTCAACTATGATATCTCTGGACACCCGCCTAAATTAGAAACCATCGTTATTATTAGCAGACATAAAATGAGTGAGCTAGCAGAATCGTTAACACTGCAGACAAAAGACTTATCATTATTTCGTCCTTCTTTACTTTCTGAGTTCGAATTTCCGCTGAGATCGTTTTCGCTTTTATCATTTTGGAGTCGATAAAGTAAATATTAGTTGAGTGCAGGGGTAGATTACATTGATTAGCCTTTCCGCCGATACCTCAGGCCGTGTTTCAATAGCAGAACTCATTATTATCAAAGAAAATATGTTGCAACTTGGAGGAAAAATCATCCTTAATTTTCTCAAATATCCTAAACCTTTTACGGAGTCAGCATTGGGAGATTTTCATACAAGTGTTAGGATGGGATATTTCTGCAAGTCACCAATACGTATTTCAATGCTAAACTATTCAGTTTCTTAGTGGTTCGGGTGTTGGGCCGCTTAAACAAATTATCTTTTCTTTTAGCCTTCACATTGATATCTACTCTACTTTCGTTCATGACAGCAAATTCAAGGAATTTGTAATCGCAAAATATACATGTTCTTATTTACAGCTTCATGTTTGTTTGGAGATATACTATTCCTTCAAAATTTATTTTACCTTTTCTCGAACGTTTATAAAATTCTTCCTACAAATTTCTAAAACGTACGGAGATATTAGAAGTATTGATCTTGTCCAATAGTTAAAGGTCTCTGACTTCTGAAGGAGTAGGTTCAAGTCTTATGTGTAGTCTTTGAGATTTTCCATCTAATATTTATATGTTCTCATAGATTAATTTCGAGACAAAGAGACTCACATGAGTATGTATATGCGTGAACGTCTCTACGTTTCATTCTACATATAGGAAAGCAATGGTTTAGATCTTGCTTCCTAGTTTTAACACGTTTTCTACTGTCAGCAGTAATTTCTTGCAGCAAAATGAAGTGAAATAGCAAGAAATATTAAAAAAATGTTGCGTTGTTCATTAATGGAGCCCACAGCCTCAGGATTCCATTATCCATCTCAATGTAATCCATTATTATATTGTGTCGTATAGAGAAAACTAAAGCAATTCTATATTAAAATCGTAATCTGTCTTGCAAACTTTTTAGTACAACGGAGAGGAAATAGCAATACTAAAATACAAATGCAGAGTATATAAATGCATAATGGACATAGAATACATGTCTGGGTATACATATGTTCTTAGCAACATCAAAATGCTTAACTTATCACACTTACATACGTACTCGTGCACATGACAGCACGTATATATATATATATATATATATATATATATATATATATATATATATATATATATATATATACATATCTATGTATATTTATATAGGTGTGTATATGTGTGTGCGTGTGTATGCATGTATGTGTGTGTAACGTTTTAAAGTCATCTCTACAGATCTTCCTCAGACATTGGTGCTAGCACTGAATGTTGCCTCTTTTTCTATACGAATACATCTATGTAAACAATGCGATCGAGGATTTAAAAACAAACTAATGGGTGCACACGCATGTTGCAGTATCTAATGTCCCTTCTTCTGCGGCACATCCAAACCATTAGCTATCCATTTATACATTGCTTAAATAGCCACCAGATATAGCTTTGTTATACAATTAGATATACCAATTTTATATATTACACACTTTACTGGCAACTGGTACGTACATATTAATTACTCGTAGGAACGTCGTATTTCATTTTCCAGCCGTAATATACTACCAAGTACATGAAAAGCGTATAATTTAATTCTGTGTCCTACCTGTATTAGTTATCTGCACAGATTTTCTACATAAATCGGAGCCACTATATATGATTAAACATGCAAACAAACATTTGTTAGTGTGTCGAACTATGTATGTATTTCCCGTGTTCTCTCCCTCTCTTCCTAGATAGATAAATAGTTAGATATATTGATGGATAGACGGATAGATAGATAGATAGATAGATAGATAGATAGATAGATAGATAGATTTCTTTATTAACCACACAGGGCTCAACACAGAGGGGACAAAATACAAATGTAGAGTTTTTTCTTTTCGAGGGGGGCGAATATAAAGCAGAAAAAAAAAACAAAAGTGGGGACAACGATGAAAAAAAAACATCGCAAAACGTTTGGGGTATTTACAAAAAATACGAAATAATACAGAAATTCCCGATAAATGGGGAGGTTATCCGTGGAAAGAAAAACCTACGAAAAGACCACGGTAACCTCGGTCCTTAGTGTCACAGTTTGTTAAATAAAATTTCTTTTATTTATGCAAGAAACGTAAGTAACTCTGTTTACAAAATTTTAAAACGTTTTATAGAATCATGGTCAAGGTGGCTTCGTCATTTATACGTGCCATTCTTGCTACATGTATCCATCTTTTTTCGAAACATTTGCTAGACAACACTTGCCTCTCTACTCTCACCTTCCTTTTCAAGTGATACTTGAAAAAGTTGATGAGACATTGACCAGAGAGAAAAGTATTTGTCTCTAATCCTTTCAGACGCGTCCACCAGATGCATTCTTTGGCCATAGCCACAAGTACGATAAATACAGCTCTTCCTTCCCGTTTAAAGGAAGGAGGCGTGACGATATTGACGATAGACTCGGTTGATAAACCGACTCGTCCCACACGCGACAGCAGTCGTTCGACATAAGCCCACAGCTCCGAAATGGTTGGACACTGCACGAGTGCGTGCAGAACGGTTTCATCGCTCTCACCGCATCTCGGGCAGGTCGGCCCCGCATTTCGCGAGCCGTGTCTATAGAGCTTAGCCCGAACGGGTAGCGCCTCTCGGTAACACTGGTAACTCGGTAACTCGGTAACACCGTGAACTCGGTAACACTGGAAGTTGTCCATAGGTCCCGGCCCGAAAGTCGTCCTGAACAGGCGGGTCAGGTATTCCTCGTCGACGCCCAGGTTCGCCCCGAGATCGTCGTCGTAACTGCTCTCCACTAATCCCCTATAGAATGACTTTGTTGTGATGCAGCCGCTCAAGGTCGACCCGGGACGGCAAAGTTGTTGCAGAGCAACGCGACACTCACGGTGCCATTCGCCATTCCTCGGCCTCTTTTTGATCCACGACTGCAGCTCGGTCATGGAGACGAGCTGCGGGAAAGCGAGGCGCACAAACGGCGACCACACCTGCTCACCGTCGTCTACGTAGAGTCGGAGATGTCGCAGTCTCAGCGCATGTCTGCGCATCATCAACCACGGCATGCCCAGTCCTCCTTTCAGCGGGTGTTGGCAACAAACGGATCGCCTCACCATCGGAACGCTTCCTTTCCACAAAAAGCGGAAGAGGATGCGCTCCATTTCGGTGATGGCGCGATCGGGACAAGGCACGACGGTCAGGCGGTATTCGATGACGGACGCGATGTACGCGTTCGCCACCTCCGCCCGACCTTTTAGGGACAGCTTCCTCTTGGACCATTGCCGGCAGAGAGTGGCCACCCTACTCGTTATCTCGTCCCAGTTCTTCTCCGTTTGCAGGTCCGGACCGAACGAGACTCCCCACTCTCTTCATCGGATGATGGGAGATCTGAGGAGTCAGAAAGAGGTAACGGCAATTTTTGTGCGTCTGTGTGTGTTTCTGTGAGTGTTTGTGTTGCTGTTTTTATTGATGGTGGCTGCTTGTTATTTGTGTGTGGTGTATGTGATATGGGGGAGGGAAAGCCAGTCTTGGAATTTTCTTTTTTTTTTCTTCTGTTTTTGCAGTTTCTGTTGTGTTTTCTGTTGTGGTTATTGCTGATATTTCTGTTGTTGTTTTTTGTGTTGCTGGTGGTGTTGGTAGTAAGGTTTTTCTGTTGTTGTTGTTGTGGTAGTTGCTTCTGTTGTTGTTGTTGTTGTTGTTGTTGTTTTTGTTTAGCGGCCAGAGGGCAGTCCTTTTTCAGATGTGCTTCGCTGTTGCATAGGTAACAGCGAGGTCGCCTGCCCTCTACCACCACATACAGCTTGTGGTCCTCTGCCAATCTAATGTTTGGAGGAATTTTCTGTGAAGCCTCCTCCGTGATGTGGAGAAGGATTTCCAGATTTTTCCCTCCCCAGTTCTTTTCCTCTCCGACCGTAATCTCCAAAATATTTGCCTCCTCCATTTCCAGGCATACGGCCGATATCAGCCATTGGGTGTCCACCTCCGATGGCACATTTTTTATCATAACTTTGGTCACTCTCTGTCCTAGATAACTCGGTATCATCACTAAGTCATCTGTGCGGAGAGACAGTGTCGAAAATTGTTTAGCTAAATTTTCATGCAGAAATCTCACCTGCACCGTTCCAAATTTTCTTCCCCAGGTGACATGATTTTGATAAGGCCAAATTTTTCTAAGACAAACTTCAATTTTATCTGTGCTAACATTTTCTACACGTCTGGTTTTTGTGTTTACCAGTTTATAAACGATGCACTTTTTGTTTTTCATTTCTATAATATCTTCTGGTATGTTTATTCTGACATCATCTCCTTCTTTCGTAAGAAGGGATTTTGTGTCTTTTATATGTTTTTGTGTGAATGTCACTATTGTTCTTTTTTCCTTTAGAGCATTTGCGAAATTTGTTTTTGTTGTGCTGGCGGACATGTTCTTCTGAATATTTTTGTTTATGTTGGTGTATGTACTGCCTGGTTCAAAGGTGGTGGTAGTGGCAGCAGAGTTTGTTGAACAGGTGATGGTGTCATTGCTGACGGCCGATAAATTTACGTCCTTGTTGTTGCTGTTGTTGTTGTTGTTGTCGTTGTTGTTGTTGTTGTTGTTGTCGTTGTTGTTGGTGGTGGTGATGATGGCGTCAGCAGCAATGGTGCTTACGTCAGAGACATTTGTGACGGTTTTTACGCATGGTTTTGTAACCTTGGTTACAGTTTTGTTTTTGTTGTTGTTGTTGTTGTTGTTGTTGTTGTTGGTGGTGGTGGTGGTGGTGGTGGTGAGAGGGCTGTTAGTAGCTGTAATCACCGTCTTTGTGACGTTTACAGCAACTGCGTTCCTGTCACTGTGTGAGCACGCGCTACTCTGTTCTTTTTTCTCTTCTGGCATCTGAAGCCTCGGGAAATACTTGTCAAACGAACAAGACAAGCGTTCCAAAATTATATTTCTCGACATTTTTCAAATGTCAAGAAGGAAATGTTTGTATTTTGCTAGGGCCGAGACTGCCCCTGGGGGCCAATTCCTGCCCTTGAAAGTACACACAAATGAAGCCTAGGTGCTTCGCAACAAAAGTATTTAAAAATTCCAACAAAATGTGGACAATAAAAGGTCAAATAAACGTTTACCTTCGCAGCCGATGTGACAGCACGTCCGTGAGAAGAGATAGATAGATAGATAGATAAATAGATAGATAGATAGATAGATAGGCAGATATATAGATATATATTCTGTAAAATACATACGTGTATATGTATGTGTGAGTGAGAAAAGCAGGGAGAGAGGTAGCGAACTCTGAACAGAGACGCACACAATTAAAAATTGTGACAGGCTGTAATATTTTGAGCGTGGGTTGTCAGAATATATATGCATTTATCGATCAGCGTAGGTGTAAGGATGTATTTTTATATCAAGATAGGGTATTATAATCATATATTAATCACATAGCGAACGCATCGTTTAACGACATATGCATAGAGTTACTACCTGCTTCACTTCTAATATATTATTCTAAAAATGTGGTTTTACTCGCATTGGTCTCTTCATTTTAATATTAATCTGCTGAGTATTAGTACCTGTTCGTACCTCCAATATTAAAAATACCTTTAATGCCTGCACTATACGGACTGCATATTTAAAAATGGTAATTAGCTAATGTCACCCAGAAGACTGTTGCAATGTAGAAATATCATATATAGACATAACACATAATATAATTAATGTTTTTAATATTCAAATGTTCTGTACATATTCTTTTTGCGTTCATGTGAAAGTGACGGCTGAAATGTACGTAGCTACAAGTCCATAATATTTGCCAAGTTATACCATATTATAAATACAGCAAGAATCATGTTGTTAGCATTGACATTTATTGGAACAAAGTAGGTAATCTCTAGAGAACTGAATTTTAAGAACTGCCTAGATGATTTTGCTGCATGCATTAATTACAATTTATTACCTGATTAGGATTGAATAGGATTAGACAAATCTGAAGATCATTACGAGACTATGCTACATCTGATTTAAACAGACAAACTTAAGTTATTCTTATATAGTCAGTGACGATATATGGGGGGGGTGTCTGTGTATGGCGCGTGTGTGTGTGTGTGTCTGTATAACAATATACCGCAGTATCAAATATGACCGTCTAACAATAAGCAATGTAACACGAGTTGGTTATTATAACCGTTCGCATAACACTCCAACGCAGAAGCAATAACAAAACAAACGCTCTCACAGTTCGACCTCAGCTATCTAGTGACTCATCAACTTATAAGACGCGTACAGTTCACTGACAGTTACGTGCAGATGCAGCCAGTTAACTCCGCAAAAGTTATAAAGACCTCTGTGTTCAGAAGTTATGATATTGTAATTATTTAATCCTGCAAAAAATTGTGCAAGCCCATGTCTAAAAGGATGCCGCCTTGTACTTGTTACCTCTCATCGGACATCGTTTCTTTTCCTGTACTATTGGATGTATCGCAGTGGTTATTAAGTGTTTTACGTTTTGTATTGAAATATGTTTAGTTGATTCTTTTAGCACATCGAACTCAAAGGTAAACCACTTCAGACAACAGTGGGATTATTATGGATCGCGAAAACAATATTGCTCTGAAATTTAAGTATTGAACAGACGCCTGAAAGGTTTTATTTATTTCACAATCCGTGAAAAGTGAAGGTCGTATTTTTCCGTAGCACTAACCTTAAAACCCCAACCGTAACCCTAACCCTAAAACCCTAACCATAAACCTAAATACTTAACTCTAACCTTGAAACCCTAACCTCAAGTAGCAATAGTTTGGAAATTTGTTTCAGAATCATAATCTCCGTATTTTCCCGCATATTTTGAGAAAAAGAAATTTGTGAAAAAACAATTTTACAAAAGTTTTGGAAATGTTTTTCATGATCATAATCTCCGTATTTTTCTGCATATTTTGAAAGAAATTACTGAAAAAAGTTTAAAATGAAGAAGGGGTAATTTCAAAATTGCGATTTTTTGCCAATTTCTTTGCAGATTCGTATTCTCCGTAGCCGAAAAAGGGGATTTCTGTAGAAAAAAATTAAATAAAAAAAGGGGTGCTTTGGGGTGTTACAAAAGGAAGTCTTGCCCACAGCTGCAATATATTTGAAAAGAGAAAGCATTGAAATTGATAAAATTTTATTTACGAATTTACACTAAAACGAAAAACTACATGCTATTACCACAATACTGTTTATTACTAATAAAAATAGCTTCGATAATAATTGTAAATGCTTTAACTCACTCAACAAGTATTCCTTTGAAACGGATGTTGTATGATTAAAATGTTATATTGCATTTATTATAAATTCGAACTGGGTAAGATACAAAGTATGAACATGTAAATCATTCAATTCAACTTGACATTTTAAAGTGAACCTTTTTCAGTCGATTCTGGGAGGTGAAACGACAAAAGAGACGTCAACATGTTTTAGTCTCTTTGGCATAACAAATACAAAGGAAATCTAACAAAATGTTATATAGTGTCTGCTATTATATGTTTGTATGAATAAGTATATGTCATTACTATTAAAATTTGTTGACAAATAAAGAAGTGAAGAAAACCGAATTAAATGTAATATTTTATCAGACCTGACTGTATTCATATTGTAGTAATTTAAATGTAAAATGTACTTGTCTCTGTAAAGTTTGCTTATATTGTAATCTATAATAATAAAATTACATATGAATACTATATGGTTGTGTATCAAATCTTATAAATAATTTTCGCATGAGAATCGATTAAAATGAAATTGTTTATAGACGAAATATTCCGATAAATTATTATCAAGTTAACTCGACAGAATGTTGTAAGGAAGAATATTTAATTTAATTACTTGCATAACTCGTAAGTATTTTCACACAGATATAAATGCTGTGTTATGCTGATTCGTAGTTAAATATAAAATTACTGTTTTATATTCAACGACAAATTTTAACAAGTACGCATCTCTTAATCAAATCTGTATTTCTATGTATTTGTTGGGGATAAAAATACCAATACTATTTCATTGCATTAATATAATAAATAATATTATCCTGTTATCAGAAAGTTATTAAAGCGATATATCTTACAAAGAATATCATACAACAGATATTTTATTAGTCCTTAGAAATTTCTTAATTTTCTGTTTGATCTCAGAAGACGGACTTTATTTTTAGATTATAATTTCCATGTATTTATGTACATAATATTATGAATTTGGCGAACTACTGTGTTCTGGAATGTATATGCATGTTGTACATTTATTTCTGATTAATCTCATTCTTTATTAAGTGGAAAACGAGAGAACTAGATAGGGATTAAAAATAAAATATCGATTTAATAAATTTACAGTCTTCATTCCATTTAAATTATTCAGAGGTTAGATCGCATGAGCTAAGAGTTTTGAATTTATTCATATGATAATTATTTATTTAACGAAATCGTTATAATTGCAGGAATAAAAATATTTATTGAACAGTATATTTCTGAAGGAAGCGATGTGACAAATGAACACGGTTTCTAAGAGATGCTTCTGGAAATAACTAAATTAATGAATTTAAAATTAAAAAAAAAGAAAGTGATATCAGTTTATGTTATGTTCAGATTAAATGCGATATTTGATAATTCACCGAAGCAAATACTGTTTATAAATTCATATTGTACTTCATTTACCTCTTCCATAACCACATTATAAAATAGATTATCAGCCAATTCGTCGTCGAAATTGGTAATACGTTTGCTAATGGAATTTTTCAATCCTTTTTCTGACTCATATATATGCTTCCATCTCCCAATTCATTTCTGTTTGATATATATGGTACCACACGAGAACAAAAGTTATATTGTTATCTTTATGTCTATTTTATCGCTATCAAAAAACTCTTTACCGGATATCTTTCCTTAGCGGATTTTAGTCTCAGTTTTTACATGACTTCCTACTAATTCGTCATGTCCAGATGAATGAGTATATATTGAAGTTGTCGCTTATCCTCACAGATTTAAGCCAGAAAATTGTTTCCTTATATTGGTGCAATCTATATCCCTTCCCCATCATATGTAATCGAACAATTTTCCATAGATCTTTATTCTATTGTCGATTAAAACCTAAATCACTATGTATTATAGACTGAAACTGTCTTTCTGACTATAGGGTTAATAAACACGTACGTTAATAAACACGTACATTTAGTAGATTACGAGGTGTTTTCCGAGCTGAAACATTGGAAATCAATGGAATAAAACTGGACCACTCTTGAGATATATCTTTCACGTAACGATTTTTTAATTAACATAACATCCATGAGCTAACATCCGAAAATGTGGATCGTTTATTATGATTTCACGCACAAGTGAATTAGAGTGAATAAAAAAAGTAGAGACTGAACATGAAAAAACAGACGGATGCCCGTAAGATGAGAAGAAAGGGATTAACCAACAGGAGGGAGAGTGCAAGTGAATAAACTCAAAGCACGAAGATTTAATGAGTGAAGAGAGCAGGCATTTTAATGTAGTCTTAACCGTATTAGACTGGCAAAGATAGAAATAAATGAAAAACGTGCAAGAGAAATCAAAAGCATATTAAAAAGTACGATTGGAGAGGAATATATGGTGTGGGTGAAGCAAGGCATTAGATGAGTCGCAGACAGAGGAATAGGTGCAATTTTTCTCTTACTTGCTTGAAATGTTTTTTTCATAATTTTATAATATTGATGCCTTTGCACTTGGGCAATATTCCTTGTAGTTATGTCCTTAAATTTCAACTTTTAACCTCAAATCAAACATATTGTATTTCGTACGTCAATCTACAATTGTACTGTGATCTTAAATATATGTACCTATGTGAAGCACGTACCGCTTACCTTTAAAATGTTTAATGCTTTGACTAGAACACCCCACCCAAGAAAACTTAATAAACCTTGTGCTGAATGTTATATCCCCTAACCATATTTTGTTTACAGTAGTTAAATATAAAGTTTTCCTAAACGAATATATAAAAGTTCAAGTACATTGTATAACTTAACTTCATGAGTTATACTGAACTAAATTATATAGTATTAGTGTGAGACATATTAGTAACCAGATTAAAATAACAACGTTTTACATGGTATTTTAACTGTTAAATAGTCCTAAGGGAGATATTGATTTAATTCATAATTCACACGCCTCTAAAACATTATGCTGAATTAATAATACACCCTCGGTAAATTAATTCTGTAACTAATCTCTCTCTAATCGACTTTCATGCGTACAATGCCAAATAGATTTACACTAATACTCTATAACATACTTATGTAAGTACATACGTAGTGATTCACGTATAAGCCAAATTTATAAAGTAACATCACATTCAATAAATCCTTTAGTATCACTTGTACTATATATTTATTCTAAAAGACAGAGTTATTTCTATAAAGTTCGACAATCAATAAGTTATTAAATTATATTTTACAAACTAGTATTTGCTTAGTGAAAGATATTTGCATTGTGTAAGACACCATTAATTCTAATATATGTGCTCTACCTTATGAGGTGTAACGTGAACAAGTCACACATCGAGCA
This sequence comes from Octopus bimaculoides, assembly GCF_046866305.1. NCBI lineage: Eukaryota > Metazoa > Mollusca > Cephalopoda > Octopoda > Octopodidae > Octopus > Octopus bimaculoides. The sequence continues at coordinate 52,120,067 of NC_142936.1, read as the reverse complement.
AATTAAGGCTATAGAACTTAAGCAGCTTGTTTCGTTTTTTTTTTATAGCCTACAGACTGTAGTATGATATGAACTTGTAATGTATCAGCCTGGAGATAATCATATGAATCATATTTTAAAATCTATGTAAACCGTACTTTATTCCTTTTTTCTGGATTCTGTTGTCATATATAATATCATGCTTAATATATAAATGTAATAGTATTTATATAACCCTGAAACGTTATCCATGATAAAGAATACGTTGATCTCTCTTACGTTTTTATAAAACTATGAAATGTTCATTTAAATTTAATTTACGTTCCATGTGCTAAAACATTTGGTCGCATCCTTGTTTCCTTGCATACAAATATGGCAGTCTAATATGGTGAAGACATGTGGAAGCTTTATCAATTGCACATTTTATTTAACTTAGTTTGAAGTACAGTTTTTAAGGTTTATATCTTTAGTCATTTGTATCATTGCCTCTTTCCCCTTCCTATATTTACACATGAAAGCACATTGGAATGCTAGAATGAAGAGGTATTCATGGTTCATTGATGGAACATGTATTTTATGCACAAGTCATGGATCAGACGTGGAGGCGCAATGGCCCAGTGGTTAGGGCAGCGGACTCGCGGTCATAGGATCGCGGTTTCGATTCCCAGACCGCACGTTGTGAGTGTTTATTGACCGAAAACACCTAAAGCTCCACGAGGCTCCGGCAGGGGTTGGTGGTGAACCCTGCTGTACTCTTTCACCACAACTTTCTCTCACTCTTACTTCCTGTTTCTGTTGTACCTGTAATTCAAAGGGTCAGCCTTGTCACACAGTGTCACTCTGAATATCCCCGAGAACTACGTTAAGGGTACACGTGTCTGTGGAGTGCTCAGCCACTTGCACGTTAATTTCCCGAGCAGGCTGTTCCGTTGATCGGATCAACTGGAAGCCTCGACGTCGTAAGTGACGGAGTGCCAACAACATGGATCAGAAGTTTCGGAATAAACGTTGCCGGGATTTATCTTTTATAATGACAGAGAGAAAGGTAAACACACTCCTTCTATGTTGTCTTTATTCTTGATACATGAGAAAGGTTTCTTCTCCAGGACAGTCACCTGATACATTAACGACACCTCGCAGAAGGTGCTTTTAATGTATCGTCAATTTGTGTCGTTCAACAATTACTCGTATAAATGATTGATACATAATTTAAAGAAATCATATAAGAATCTAATATTGTATTACATAGATGAATTTCTCTACGCATACTGTACACACCACTCACTATACCTCTTTAGTCCAGGTGTAGCAGCCGGAAACTAATACAGCATACCGGCGCCGGACTTTTCGCGTAATCGCAGGAAGACGGGCGTCTCCACTCAGCTCCAAAGTTGGCCAAGTCGGCACTAGATTTGGCGGGGGAAAATAAAGAAGAATACCTTCTGAACGCACCTCATATAACTATAAATGGCTTGCATTATTTCTTCTCTCTCTTTGTCCAGAGAAATTAAGTATAATCTATTAATAGATTAATATTTAAACACTTGCTATCTACTATATGTAGACTGCGAGCAACTGTAATGGAAAGCCAAGGTTCGTGAAGGAAACTGTATAGATCCTTCTGGAATCGATCGGTGGGTCTTAAGTTAAAACTGTTCAGCAGGAACAGAGATGTTCTCAAATTATAGGTGTAAAATATTACACGCCGACAAAAGTACTTCTCTCCCGTAATCTTGACAACGAAATTTGTGTTTTATTTCATTCTGTAGATGCGTAGTTTTGATTTAAAATAGAATTGGTCTCCTGGGCTGTAATCCACCGATATAGATGGATTTCACAATTTTCCATGATTCGATGATCTTCGTAGCTGCTATAATAACGAGCGGAATAACAGAAGGATACTAGTGTGAAATATCGAAAATTCAAGAGGACGTGCATATTATTCTACGGAAACAAATTGATAAAAGTATTAGTTTAGTGTTAAAGAGGTAAGAGGAACTGAAAGAAATTTCCTGAATGATAGAATGGAACACCTGCTTTCTGATGGCGCCAAGGGCAGGAGGAAGCAAGATTCATAAAGTTTCATACCTAGTATTTTAATCCAGAAGTAGGATCCTTGATCAATTAGCACATATTTTCCGTTTCGTGCGTCTAGTATTGCTGCAATGTTCATTATTTTGTTTTTACTTTTTGTAGTATTTATATAGTAGTTATATCATTTACAATTGTATAAATTATTTTGTCGTCAGAATGGATATAGTTATACATTAAAAAAATACATCGCGAACTACTATTGCATTTATGTAATTCATAAATAAATTTAGATATTTCCACTTTGAAAATCTGACACTTTTAGTGTGTCTATATTTTTGGAATAGATTTATATGTCTGCCTTATTTCATGTTTTTATCACTAACGGTAACTCATGTTCGAAATGTAAAGTAGCATGTTCAGCAAAACCTAGTAGATTTTATGCGTATTCATTCTTAGGAATTTTGCAGGATATTTCCATCCAGGTATACACTCCATCTTATTCTAATGAAAATTTCTGTTTCCAGAAGTAGACACTTGAGGTAGATATCTGTGATGTTTTAGGAATAGCTTCCATGTAGAAAGGCACTTGCGTTTTGCTTATTGTTCGTTATCAGAATATGCTGAATGGGCTCAACTAGAAAATTATGCGTATACGTAATAGATGTGTACGATTCGCATAGTGTTGTGCATAAATATGCGTACGAATATATCTATCTCATACACGTACGCACATAGGCACAAGGAAGCACGTGCATGCACGTACTGACATACACGCATACATATGTATGTAAATGACATAACTACTATATAAATACTACAAAAAGTAAACACAAAAAATATACATTGCAGCAATACTAGACACACGAGACAGAACATATGTACTAACTGATCAAGGCTTAGATTAAGGGAATATATATATAAGTCGAAAGAAGTTGTTGGCATTCTTTGGTTTTTTAATAATTGTTTATGTTATCTTATATTACATATACATATATATTAATATATGTGTGTGTACGTGTGTGTGCAAACAATAAATTAAATAGAGAGATACAATAGACAATCCAGTGATATTTTTGCATTATAATATAACATAATATACTATGAATATAGTATAATATAAAATAACATAAACAATTATTCAATTCCCCTATATAATACTCACCAGAGCCAATGTTTTGAAGATAGAAGCAATTGCCCGTGAAAGGAATTTCGTCAATCTTCAAACCGTTGGCTCTGATAAGGCTTATATAAAGGAATTGAATTGTTCATATATAACCATATATATATAAGTCGAGACAAATTGTTGGCTTTCTTGGTTTTTTAATAATTCTTTCTGTTATATTATATTATATTATATTCATAGTATATTATGTTATATTATAATATAAATAAATTATTGGCTTGTCAATCGTATCTCTATATTTAATTCATTGTTGTAATTTGAATTATACCTATATTTATGTGGTATTTCGTCAACGTACTAGTGAATTGGATGTTTTACATACACCACTGAAGGAATGTTTCCTTAGTTTTTTACTTTATATTTATATATATATGTGCGTGTATATGTATATATATATATATATATATATATATATATATATATATATATGTATGTATGTGTGTGTGTGTGTGTGTGTGTGTGTGTGTATGTGTGTGTGTATAGCATGAATAAGAAGCCATTTTATCCATTCTACATAACACATTCCTTGGATAATGGAACAGCAAGTTTAACATCCAACATATATCTTTATTTTTATTTTTATATTTCCCTTTATATTTCCTGTATCATCTCTCCCTTTCCAAAGTAACTTCGTAATTGAAATCTACTATTTCCTTCTATCTAACTCTCTCATATCGTCTTTGATGTTGGAATATCTTTTATATCACTGAAACAGCTGTAAGACTAACCTTGTCTTTATGAAATGTCCTAGAATTTTCACACTGGATTGGCTGTGTTGTCCCATTTTGTTTAACCTATACATACTCACATACGACCCACTTTAGACTCGTCACTCCTGCTATTATCGAACCGGTAGTCTAATAGCGGTCCTTCTGTTATGTAGCACTTACGTAGCCCTACTTGCCTTTTAGATCTTATGGATATTAACACTTCTCATATATATATATATATATATATATATATATATATATATATATATATCATATGGTATAATTATAAACAGGGCAAATATTAGCCATTTCTACGCAGACTGAAAAAAAATGAACAATCCCAATCGATGTTCGAACCTTATTGGGTTCTCATCAAAGGTGTCTATATCGTTCTGACAATCTCCAGAGAAACTATCAGCCAACCGTTTATATACATAACAAATGCAGCTGTTACTCAATGAAGGAGTCCCAAATGTGCATACCGAAAGTATTTAACACTCCATAAATACCAGCAGCCTGTCAGCGGGGATCTTAGTCCGCACAGTATCAAGGTATGCTTTAGTATACACATGACAAATGATAATTTGTGTATACATGTATACAAATAAAGGCGGCGACCTGGCAGAAACGTTTGCACGCTGGGCGAACGTTTAGCAGTATTTTGTCTGTTTTTACGTTCTGATTTCAAATTCCACCGAGGTCAACTTTGCCTTTCATCCTCTCGGGTTCGATAAATTAATACCAGCTGCGAACTGGGGTCGATCTAATCGACTGGCCCCAATCACCAAAATTTCGGGCCTTATGTCTAGGGTAGAAAAGAAATTATATATATATACATATATTATCGACTCTCTCATCGAGGACAACGTACTAGTGTTCAGATTTTTGCCGAAACACCTGCAGAAATGATTTGTTCGTATTCATCAAATGCATGTGCTGTACATTAGCTCACTTACTCCATGAAGCCGATGTTCCCTGAACAGGTGCATAATGTGCTACGCCTCAGGTGTTGAAGTGATCGTAGAGCAACGTAGGATGTAGTGTTTTGCTGAAGAACTCAACACACTTGTCACTCTAAGAACTGAAACCACGATCATGCGATCGTTAGCGCAACACGCTAACCACAAAGCCATGCACCAGGAACACATTGATAATAGGCTTTTCATATTTCTTTCTTTGTGCATCTTTGATTTACAGCTGTTTTTTTTTATTTGCTTTATAAGTGTGTTCATGTTTCTCTGTTACTCAATCAATCTATTGCTCGACATACAAAATTAAAAGGCCTTAACAAATAATTTCATCAAGCGAACCAACGCGCTACCGTGGGTCAGGTAATTGAGAACGAAACTTTACTTTAAAGAAAATTAAATATTTATAAGAAAATGCATTATGCTTTTATAGAAAGTTGTACACATTATGTTAGAAAAGCATGCAAATAGGAATTCAATAATCCTCCTATTACCTTGACACGTCTTCTGACACGTACTTGCGTTAATTACTTAATCTTTACTCATCTTAATCAAACGATTTCAGTAGCAGACATCAACTAGTCCTTGTTATTGTGGGCATTTTTGTAGGTCTGAACGACGCCCCACACATATTATTCCAAATGATTTAAATCGAGGATCTAGGAGGCCAAATGGTAGAAGAAACATGATCATAAAAATGTTCAGCCATCACGCCAATGGTGTGAATGTTGCACGAGACGAAGCAGAATCTTGCTGGAACACGTACATTATGTTCTGAGTAACTTTCTTCAACCAGCATCATTGTTGAATAAAAAGGGGACGAAATGCAAGATTTCTTTATATCATAGCCATTGATGATAAACCTCAATGACAGAGACAAGTATACAACCAGAGAGATGTGTAATCTCAATGAGAAATAGATCGATAACGCTTCTTGTGAAAGAATACAAAAAGCTGTAGAAACGGCACGAAAGTCTTTGTGGCAACCAGGTATCTAGGGATAAGTTCCGAGTAGTCCAAACTGTGCTTTTAGTAAGCAAATTCATAGTTATCGAAACTTCACATTTGAATGTAAACTAAATTATGGACGAATGATAATATATTAAGATACATCTATGTCTTACGAAGGAATCAATATGAAGCGCCTATTTTATTACGAAGAGCTGTGCAGAAGCAATAATTGCTCATAATCAACAAGGTGTTATCTATAGAAGTTATCTATATGGAACCACTACATCGATAGTATTAAGAATATAAATTTTGTATAAGTGTAGGTGAACACGTCGAAAATTGATAGGCACCAGACATTATGCAAATATTTCAAAGAATGTAAAATATCTAGTTTCTATCTAACAGCCTAATTGCCACTGATGTGAATCACTTTCCTCGTAGTCGCAGACAAATGGTGCGATTGTACACTGGGTGTATATTGGCGAGAACTTTAGAAAATAGCCTTGTAAGAAATCCTGTTCTTACAGCACAGTTTGATCTGTAGTTTCAAATACACATACAAGCTAGTGATGGTAAAATTGTGTCGTGTTAGGCATAACAAACCTTAAACTGAATACTTCGCCATTTTAAGATAGGGAACAAATATTATTCGCAACATATTCAACCTATTCTTCAAAAGATGAGATGTGGTCTGTGGTGGAATTTAGATGTATATGTGTAAAACATGTAGAATATGAGTGATTGCTTTGTAATTTGCAGTTGTTCTCTTAGTTTGGTAATTTCCATTTCAACACACCAATTCGATCTAATATAGAAAGTATTCTAGTGGTGACAAACCACTGTGTTTCCTCTGAGTAGGGAACCCAAGAGCACGTTTATCCAACTGGTCCTCATTTTTAAGGCTGATTCTAATGATACTTAACTACTACATGTAGTATGTCGAAATGCCCTGTATAGATTTCGTCATTTGTAGAGTCGCTATGAACTTTTGGATGCGGTTGTAAGATGTGAATCGTTTACTGTAAGAGCACACAACTTGAGAAATACAGAATGTGATGAGGGAATATACTTCTAAATCTATATATCCACATTGTTAAATAATAGACAGAAATTCACCAAATATATTTTATCAATTATTAAAAAAAACAGATTTCCTATAAATAATCCATTATTTTCGAAAAAAAAAACGAAATGAAACCACAATAGAATAATGTCATAAGAATTGAATAAGTGATATCTTTTAAAAATGCAGGTAGAGATTGTAGAAGATACATCGAGAAATATAGCAACAAAAAGTATGAAGACATTGGAAATGAGGCTCGAAACATGGGTTAAGGCTTGTGTTATGATATTGAATTATGAAATAAAATTATAGCGTTTTTCTTATGCGCTGTTGAAATGGATTTTCAATAATCTAAGCACATGTCTTTTATCGCTTATATTATGATATTCCTCGTTGTTTAGTTACTCTTTAGCTTCAAACTTTGGGTAGTTGGCATCGAAATTCGAAAAAGTCTCCAGTGAGGAAGCAGCCTAAGATAGAAAGCAGTTATAAACTCCGAAATGTGTTATGAAATCTTAACTAGATGAGCATCGTCATCGTTCTCGTCTTCCTCCTCTTCCTCAAAGTTCTCGTCTTCCCTGTCTTCCTCGTCATCCGCGACGTCACCCTCGTCGTTGTCGTCGTCATCATCATCATTACCATCATCATAATCATTGTCATTATCATCGTTATCATCGTCGTCGCCGTTGATGTCGTCGTGGTTCTCATCAACATTGTTGTCATCATCATCTTCATCATCTTCATCATGGTCATCCATATCATCGTCATTATCAACTTCATCACCATATCATTAATAGCATATCCAAGGTATCGACTTCTTAGCAAAAAACATACATCAGCTGCTGCAAGCACAGTAGTGTTACCAACACAGCCATGGTTATCCTTATCACTACAATGATGGAGATCCTCATCTTCGTCACCTCATCCTCCGAATCATCCTTGTAATCACCATCACAATCCTCGTTTCAATACAAACATAAGCCATCGATCAGTGGTCACACCAAAAGATTCATCAACCAATGATCAATTATGAGCCAAGAATAAATCCTGTAAATGAATGTATCATTTACTAAAGATACAAACGAAAAGTGCCACATCATATAATGTAGATATACATAAGTTACCACTGAGAATACGAAGTTGGTATCGCTGAATAATTTACTAAGATTATATAACTGCTATATAAAGGATATTATTCGACTAAATATTAACAAATTACAATTAGATGTTTCGAGACTCGAGCAGATAGAAATAGTAGCCGAATAAGCCTTAGCTTAATTTCTGTCGCTTAAAAGATTTTGTATAATATAACTCCAGGGACATTAGATGGACTTAACATCAAAAAGGCAGTTTCTCATTTTATGGCTATTCAGAGGGTTATTAAGAAGAATAGCCATAGACGTTATCTGTATACAATATAGCAACATTGCTTTAAAACATTCAACTATAGTACTAAAGGATAAGACTTCCCCTGTTTCGTTATCAATAATCTGCTAGTGGGCGCCCCCCCCCCTTAGTAGTCAGCCAACATCTTGTTTTAAGTTTTCCTTTACCAAGCATCATGATTTTTATGACTAAACCAACTATGATTTCTGTCTGCTCTCTCGCCCCTACCCTAACAAATAATGCCCTTTATTCTCTAAGCATTAGATATACAATGTTTGATATAATAGTCTATAAATTAAAACTGACCCCATAAAAACAAATATAATCAGTGACAGGCAGAGTCTTCTTGACAGTTTATTTATTTATTTATTTATTAACTTCTATGTTGTAGCTGAAGCAACATGTTCTTTGTCTATCTCCCTATCTTCTTGGAGATTTTAAGTATAATTATACTGTGTCCAATTTAATTATACTAATGTGTTATAATTTAATTAAATTCTATGTCTTTGTGCAGCTGAGGATTGCTCTGCATTTTAAATTGATGCAATGATTACATTGTTCAATTAAATAGAATTGCATGAAACGATCGTACTGCATCTCTTCGGGATATACTTGTTGCTTATTTTGACTTTAACCACCTTACTTTGAAATTGTATCGATAATACCGTACAAAATTCTGGTGCCTCAACTTAAATACCATATTCACCTGAATCTAAATTTTTGCAGAACTCATCTGCCATACCCAATATATATATATATATATATATATATATATATATATATATATATATATATATATATATATATATATATATATATATATATATATATATATAGGCAGTAATAATTAAGGGCAAAAGAAAGGAACTTCTATGCCAATATGCAGGAAAAGACCTTAGATCGTCTAACCACATTCAATAGTTTACACTATAAATACAGATTGTGTGTCTATAGTGTAAAATATTGCATGTAGTTAGACGAGCTAAGGTCCATTTTCAGCATGTTGGCATGGAAAATTTCTTTCTTTTGCCCTTAATTATAATTGTTTATAATTTTCACCTTAAAAGGTAATATGCTGGCCACTGATAAAATGTTTTTGAACAATGTTATCTGTATATTAGAAGTATATATATATATATATATATATATATATATATATATATATATATATATATATATATATATATATATATATATATATATATATATATATATATATGTATTCATATAAATTCATTCATCATCTGAACGTTTCCACCCTTCTCACGTTTTGTATGTGTACAGATTTTGTATTGTACTTAATATTTTTAATGTATTTCATATATATAATTTGCTTATCCCCATAATTGCTTCTATACTAACTCAAACTAATGCCTCTAGTAGACTTTCAGTAGACCGTAGTATGAACCCCTGTAAATACATCGGATTCTAAGTTTGAATCTTTTGTGCAATAGTAAGTCACTTCTATACGAAGAATATCTGTATCTCATCTGTGAACTATATCTACATACATATGCTCCAGGATGGACGCAGTCAAATGATTTAAACACATAATAGAATAGAAGAATATATATATGATATATATATTAGTGTGTGTGTGTGTATGTGTGTGTGTGTGTGTGTGTGTGTGTGTGTGTGTGCGTGTCTGTATGTCTATATGTGTGCATATATATGCATGGATATCTGGTGTATGTACGTAAAAACGTATGACAAACAGTACCATAGATATATGAATCTTTTCATTTTTTGCTTAATGTATTCTGTACTATTGCAGGAGATGGGCAACACCTGCACCAAAACATCCGAGGGCTTTATGATTTCTAATTAAAAAGGAAAATCAACAATAGCAATAAAAAAAATTGTGGAGTTGTAATTGACAGGTATCAAGCTTCTGCGATAAATTGGCTCTGTGCATTCTGATGTGAGAATATGTATAAACATAATTACACTGCACTGAAGATTTTAAATTATATATATATATATATATATATATATATATATATATATATATATATATATATATATATATATATATATATATATATATATGTACAAATAAATATAACATAAAATATAGATAGATAGATAGATAGATAGATAGATAGATAAATAGATAGAAAGATAGAAAGATAGATAGATAGATAGATAGATAGATAGATATATAGAAAAATAAGAAAAAACAAAGAAACAAGGAGGAATATTAACTGAATCAGAGACTATTAAATGAAAGTATACATAAACGCTGTCAAGTAAAACACGAAATGAAAACGTGACATTATTTCTGAACGAATGTATAAAGAGAGAAGAAATGAGTACAATAAAATTAATTACGCCACATGAAGTGTACTGGTGACAATCAGGTAATCGATTTTAAAACACTTATGATATACATATTTGTTCACACAGTAACTCAATAAACATAAACATTTGGCATACGTTACCCTTCATCCACCTCCCACTAATCCTATACATTTTTACCACTACATAACTTATAACAACAAGCAAATGCATTAGCATACACACTAATGAGAATACGTGTGTCTGCGGGCCTCCACTCTTTTACTCTTTTACTTGTTTCAGTCATTTGACTAGTCGAACAAATCGACCCCAGGACTTATTCTTTGTAAGTCTAGTACTTATTCTATCGGTCTCTTTTGCCGAACCGCTAGGTAACGGCGACGTAAACAAACCGGCATCGGTTGCCAAGTGATGTTGGGGGACAAACACAGACACACATACATACATATATACATATATACGAAGGGCTTCTTTCAGTTTCCGTCTACCAAATCCACTCACAAGGCTTTGGTCGGCTCGAGGCTATAGTAGAAGACACTTTCCCAAGATGCCACACAGTTGGACTGAACCCGAAACCATGTGGTTCGTCAGCAAGCTACTTTCCGGATGCTTTATATTGCAGGAGTCACTATTCAACGTATATCGAAATACTTGTATCTTCCTTCACACTGATTGAATCCAAATAAAAATTTACGGAAATGAAACTATCACAAACTTAAACAGCTGCACACTTCCGGTATTGAGAGCTCTCCACTCTACTGGTCTTAATTTTTATCCCTAGAATTTTCTTTTTTCTCCACTGGCACTTAGCGTGGAGGTGCGTGTCTTAGTGGTTCGGGTTTTGGGTTCATGATTTTAAGATTGTGGTTTGGAATCCTGAACCGGAAGGCGCGTTGTGTTCTTCACCAAAGCACTTGATTTGACGTCGCTCCAATCTACTCAGCTGGCAAACCTGAGTAACCCTGCGACGGACAGGCGTCCCGTCCAGATGGTGAACATATACGCAGTGGGTCGGTATTTCTCAAACAATTTTTTTTTTTGCTTTTCTGGGATACAATATCTTTTACGCTTCTACCCACCTTGTCTCTCTCTCTCTTTCTCTCTCTCTCTCACTCTCTTACACATCCTCCCTCACCTCTTAACATATTTATCTCTGCCCACTTTCTCTCTTTTTCTCTCCCCCTCTCTCTCTCTTTCTCTTTCTGTCTCCGTCATCGACTTTCATTCCTGTTTTGAATCAAATTCTGCCATCACTATCAGAATTCCTAGTTTAGCTGATACTTTTAATTTTACAAGATGCCTTCGACGTAAATATTTCTCTTAAATTCAGTTTCATGCCATTTCTCTCTTCCTTTTCTTAATCTTTTCATTTGTCCCCAGTATATAAACTCAAATTTTACCTTTGCTCCATTCTTCTTAAACACTTTATATTTTTCCATAGTTCAGTTACGTGTTTTCTTTTTTTTTTCTTTGTATGCATGCTTAATTTATTTATCTCCTCCTAAGTTAATATTTTATTCGTATTCAGGCGGCAAGCTGGTACATACTTTGGAATGCCAGGCGAAATGCTTAGCTGTATTTCGTCTGACTTTGCGTTCTGAGTTCAAATTCCGCCGAGGTCGACTTTATTTACATTACTTACATTTGACGAATATTTGTCGTAATCTTGTTTGTCGTTAACGCAACGTTTCATCAGGTGTCTTGGAGAAATTTCGAACCTGGGTTCTCATTCCTAAGGTATTTTTCGATGATAATGTTGTTGTTATTATTATTATTATTCAGGTCACTGCCTGAAATCGAACTCGAAATCTTGGGGTTAGTAGCCTGCGCTCTTCTTCACTACGCCATATGTCCATGGACATATGGGTAGTGGTGAAATGTAAATAATATAAATAATGTACGTAATTCCTCAACTCTTAAATATAGAACTGAGGTCGACTTTACCTTTCATTCTTTCGGGGTCGATAAATTAAGAACCAGTTGCGTACTGGAGTCGACCTAATCGACTGGCTCCCTCCCCAGAAGTTTCGGGCCTTGTGCCTAGAGTAGAAAAAGAATAAATTATGCGTCTTATTTGCTGACACCCACACACATTTAATCGCTGTGATGTATATATTCATTTCTAACTAATAACATTGTGGCACAAAAATATCTCACAAAAGATTTGCATAACATTGTAGACATTATGAGGTTCTACAAGGAACAACATAGGAATGCAATTTGCGTCTTCAAACCAAATTGATTCAAAGTCCAATAATAACAATCTGCGAAATACCACGGTGACTTAACTTTTTGCGGGGGCACATGTCATACATACATAAACAGTAGTAAAACACGTGAGCGCAATTGGCCACTAGAACTATCTGTATATACGTTACATGACGGAGCTTATCCACGTACTCATCTCTATATATACATCCACTAGCTGCAAAGTATGATTACAAATCACAGTGAAGTAACTCAAACATAATGTCGTTATTACTTGCGTTGTTACTTTGTTAGTGACTGCCTTGAATTCTGAGCAGGAAAACACCCAAATAAAATTTCAAGTAAAATATTCATACAAATGTATCATATTATCAGGATCAGTTAGGAAATAACAAATGTGATATTTAATATCATATTCGTATATAGTACAAATTATTCTTAATGGACCGCATAATATTTTTTCTGGTACGATAATTTCATAATCGGAATAGTTACATAGATTGCTGTAAGGGGTTTCTCTGGCTTCCGTTATTCATTTGTCTTGAATATTTCCGATGTATGGAAGATCCATAATTCTATCTATAATTGGATTGAAAAACGCTACCCAACCAGAGGCGTATTCCGTTTTTGTGTGTGGTAATACGTACGTTCTTCAATAATTCTGTAGTAAAAAAAAAAACATGTGAAGGTGCACTAGTGGCTGTTCACATGCAAAAATACTTAAATGCGCACCATACAGTCGCATAGATATTCAATATACGCACGTGCAAACGAGCATACACGCGCGCGCGCATACACATACACACAAACACACATACAAACAAATATATCCATAGTTAGATACATAGATATACATATACCTATTTATATATATATATATATATATATACTCTTCTAGGCTTATATTCTTTCACTTATTCCAGTCACATCTGACTCCGGCCATTCTGCATTCTGGAGCACCGGGTTTAGTCGAACAAATCGACACCAGGACTTATATGTTCTAAACCTAGTACTTATTCTTTTGCTCGCTTTTATTGAAACGCTAAATTAGGGGACTTAAACACACCAACAACTGTTGTCAAGCGATGGTGGAAAGACATCACAGATACATAAATACACACATATATGCGACTGGTTTCTTTCAGTCTCCGTCTACCAAATATGCAAATCACAAGACTTTCGTCGGCCCATGGCTGTAGTAGAAGCCACTTGCCGAAGGCGCCAGGCAGTGGGACTGAACCCGGGACCATGTTGGGAAGCAAGCTTCTTACTACACTACTACACAGCCACTCCTGCGCCTAAATATATATATATATGTATGTATGTATGTATGTATATATATATATATATATATATATATATATATATATATATATATATATATATATATATATATATATATATATATATATATATATGTATGTATGTATATAAAGCTATCCATTTTATAGGCCACACAAATTTGGTTTATAACATTAACTACCTTAGAGAGTATTGACTGCACGCTGCTTGGTGAATCGGATTTTTTTTAATGTCATTTATTGTTTCAGTGGAAGAAAATATTTCATATGGATCTATTATGTTTCACTACAGAAAATCATATTTCCAAATTTATTCCTTTCGATCGCATTTGTCTTCGTATTTATGCCTTTTTTTTTACATGTACATATGTGCGAGTGGATGTCTATATATGCTGTGTTGTTATTGATTCACTATAATGGTCAGCTCAATTATAATGGTCAGCTCATTTGCAGGCAGTAAGAACGATACTCAACCGCTAGAGGGAAGGGAAATGCCTCTGACAGAGAAGAGTATGAGGAAACTTATCTGGAATGTTGACAGTAACTCCTATGTTGTCATTCACTAACTCTGCAAAACCAGGTATATTGTTTCATGCATAATTAACTTAATATTAGCTGAATATACCAGTTTGAATTAGTTACCAAAACTCTACGGGTTGCGGAGATAACATTTAACCATCAAAGGAAAACATCCTATAATATCAATTTCCATGCATTTACAGTGTTGTCAACCTTCAACACTTCCAGGGTATTATATTTTTTTACAGTCGTACTGTTATTTCATAAAAGAATAGAATCTGGACGTTATGTAAAGTGCATGATACAAACTAAAATATGATTGTTAAGTAATATCATTGAGATTGTTTAATGTGTTTTCATGGTGGCCAAATAATGAAAGCTAACATATTTATTTTAGATATACACTTTACAGTTGTATTATGTATTGCCAGCTGTCATATATATTAAGATTATTGAAACTGTATTTGGATTCACAGAAAATTCAATTATGTTAAACATTTTATTGTTATGTTATAGGTTACTGATTTGTTATGTGTACTTTGTGTTCTGTGTTCTGTGTTCTGTGTGCATTGTTTGTTTTAATTCTTCCTTTTGACTGACGAGTAGATTTCCTTGGGAATTACACTAACCATACACTTTACGTTAAATCATTTGAAGAGTTACATAACGTGGACATTTAAATGGTCGCTTTATGTTTTCATTAAAATTCCCATGTTCTAACACGGAATGTAATCAGCGTGTATTCTAGTATACCCTTTGTCCAATATATATATATATATATATATATATATATATATATATATATATATACAATCGATCATACTTCTTCGAAATATTGATATTAGTAGACGAGGTTTTTAATGTGTTTTCTGTACGTAATATTGATACGTTGTAGGTAGAAGGATTATAGCATGGTTTTCCGTATTTCATTTTGATTTTCCTTCTGTGTAGTTTATTCTACTACTTTAGTGAGGGATAAATTATTTGTACACACAATGTGTAAAAATGAGAAAGAAACGAGCAGTCCGTATAATCTTCACTATCGAAATTGATTCAATAAGAGGATATATATATATATATATATATATATATATATACCTACCTACACGTACATGGACATATGCAAATATATATACATACATACATTTTTATCATTCAAGAGAATAACTGTATCATCTGTCAGGAGCAGATTTTTATGGCAAAAGCAACCTGGACATCATCTCCATCACCATCACCAAAACGTCAAACAGAACGACGACGACGACGACGACAACAACAATAACAATTTTAATACAGGTGATAATAACAACAGGAAAACGATAGGAGACCAGCTGCACTGGGGGTTGTGGTAGTGGTGATGGTGCTGCTGGTAGTAGTAGTAGTAGCAGTAGTAGTAGCAGCAGCAGCAGCAGCAGCAGCAGTAGTAGTAGTAGTAGTAGTAGTAGTAGTAGTAGTAGTAGTAGTAGTAGTAGTATGGTAGTAAGGAGCTGAAACAATATATATGTAACAAGAATGAAAGAATGAATTTCAGGAATGAATTAAAGGAAGAGAAAAGTATGAAAGAAAGAATGAAAAAAGAACGACGGAAAGAATGACAGAAATAACGGATTAAGGACAGAATGACATCGGAACGTGACTACTAATTGCCGAATTTTTGTTTGGCCGAGAAATTCTTTAGAATCGTGATTTACCAGATTCGAGCGTTTATGATTTGCGAAGTTGTTTGGCCTTTGAATATTGAATCTGATATAGATTCACACACCATGGAGATACTGATGCTAATTCTTCTGCATGTAGAGCTCTATAAACCGACATCTAACTCTGACTCATGGGAACATTTCTCCTTTATAGGGATTCTCTCTGTGAATCTTTGACGCTGTTGGCTGGTGAACTAATAGAGCACGCGATAGATGCCATTCTGTGAGAGTTCATGGCTTAGCACAATACTAAAATACTCACGGTGTTAGACAGAAACCAAAATATACAGCTGACCGGTGATTTATATATCAAGTTGAGTAAAAAATAAGTGACGTTGTGAACCAGGAAGAATTTGTACAGGATTTTTGTAGAGTTTTCAACTTTTTAAAACATTTTTTGTTAAATGATATGATTATACAGACATAGACTTCCCCAAATGCAGCAATAAATTAACATTCATATTTTTTTCACCGTTGTTACAATCATCTGAAATGTAACTGTACACGCGCAATATTTGAGCAGTTTTACTATTGAACTGCAAAAAAGTACATACACCAGCTGAAACTGCTCGCGATATCAACTAAAGATTTCGTGAGAAATATGGCCAGTCAGTGATCAGCTCGAAAATGGTTAAAACGATTTCGCATTGGAGAGCTGAGCCTTGAAGATCGTGAGCGTTATGAATGCATATCTATCATCGATGACGGTCAATTCAAGAAGTGCCGAAAACCTCCCCTAAACTCGAGCTCTTCAAAAATGATATTATGGTATCTGTTTGGTTGTGTTCTGCTGGACTTATCCACTGTAACTTCTTAAAACCCAGGAACATCATTACTGCAGAACCATATTGCCATGAAACTGCCAAAATGAACGAAAAACTGCTACTCATTCGTCCCAGACTAGTCAACAGAAGAGGGCCAATCATTCTTCATGACAAAGCCCGACCATGCGTTTCACTAATGACGCTCCAGAAGTTGAGGGAACTTGGCTACGAAGTTCTTCCCCACTCAGATTATTCCCCAGCCCTGTCTCATACCAACTACCACTTTTTCAAGCATTTTGATGGTTTTCTGCAAGTGGAGTTCAACAATGAAACCAATGTTGAAAGTGAGTTTAAAGAGTTCATCAACACCAGAACTCCAGATTTTCATGTGACCGAAATATACAAGCTTGTAACTCGTTGGCAAAAATGTGTTGATTGTAATGGTACTTACTTTGATGAATATAATTTCCGCATTGTTGAAATATATTGTGATGAATTTCATGTTCCAAAACGTTGCTTACTTTTTACTCAGCCTGATATAAAAATATCGAATAAAATTATATCATTAATATTTACAACAATTAACTGTACAATATAATGAGGCATCAATATATGCAGGCAACACTTCATCCACATGACGTGTCTATGAATATGAAGGACGTTTGCTGCAAAATTCTCGGAAAAATATTGGCTTTTATTATTTGAAGATTTAAAATAATCTTAGAAAAACCTGGTCATGGAAGAAGAATGATTGACAGTAATATTACTCTAGAGACGGTGAACTTATATCTTTCTTTATTTTGGTTGTGTATTCATTGTCGTAGCCTTTACAGAAATCTAAGTATAATATGTTGCTGTTTAAAAACAAAAAAAATAATAATGGAATGGACAATTATTTAGTAGTCGCTGTGAGCATCAGCTAAGCAAAGTTCACTCTTCGTATTCAAATAGCAAACTTATCACTGGTTCATTTTCTCTGGATTTCATTTTTCACCATCATTGATTCTTTCTTTCTTTATATATCTTTCTTTCTCTGACTCTTCTTCCACAAGACAAGTCTTTTAAACATGGAGGTATTAAGAGAGTGTTAAGTATCAGCAAATTTGAAATCACTAAAGAATATTATAGTAGATTTTCAACAAATTTGCTAGTCAGATATTTTCTATATCGTAAATATAAGATCCTTAAATGCCTTTTCTCTACCTGTACAGGTATCAACATGTAGTTGCCTTGACTAAATTTATATTCCACAGCGTATGATAGCAAATTATATAATATATAATCGCACTTTTCAAGCCACTTCGTTCATTACATTACAAAACAACTTTATTGACATACCTCAACTAAACTTTAAAGAGAAATCATCCGTCATACCAAACCCATTTTCCTAGAACGTTTAGGAAGCTGCCATAAATGAAAGAAAATAAAATTTTCTTGGTTTCCCCCACGTGATATATTGCAATACTGTCTTGTTTTCCTGTAACCAGAGCAATTGGTGTTCACTAAATAACTCTTAACCATAACAGAAAATAACTGTTGTGATTTATATCTGTGAAAGGCATAAAACAGTTACGTACCGAATTAATTGAGTTGTAAAGTCGTCATCGAACACGTAGGCAACATCATCATCGTTGTCGTCATCATCATCATTAATATTATCGTCACTATTAACTTCATCGCGCACATCATATATAGCGTGGCCGTAGTATCATATTCCCAGTATTCAACATCAGCCACTACAACCCATTGTTATCATGACCATGATCATGAGGGTGATCTACATGTACATCCTCTCATCCTTATCCTCATCCTCATCCTTATCTCACCATCCTCATCCCCTTATCCGCATCCACTTCGTTTCATCCTCATCTTCCTCATTATTGCTATCACCATCATCAAGTCGCATTCGTTTCAACATAAATATCAGTCAGCATCAGAGATCCCACCAACACAATCATTATCTTAGGACTTGTGAGTCAACTAAAAATCCTGTAAATGAGCATATAATCTGCTACATATATCAATGATGATGGACACATTATAGACTTAGATAAGCTACGAATTATCTAAGAGTGTCACTGAATGATCCCATAAAATTACATGACAACTTTATATACGATATTATTGAACTAACTATTAACAAATCAACACTTACCCTTCTGCAACTCGAGCGGATAGAAATACTAGCCGAATAATGCTCAGTTTACATGCAGCAACTTAAAAGACGTTTACATTGAATAAAGAAGTTCTAGAGAAAATATGTAAACTAAAGACACTTTTACGGGTTTTCCTTATATTTAGATTTAATCAGAGTACATTGAAGCAAAATGGCAAGTGATTTCTTTAACGGTATGACGCTGTAGATAATATGTTAGTCGTTGAATGAACTGTTTTAGGGTACGTATTAACTGATATTACTCATATATTAAAACATATTCATGCATCCAACCACCATCCAAACAACCATATACTCCGCTCCCTATTTCTGGGAATGTCCAGGAGTGCCCAACTAGAAGCGATCGTTAATAGAGGTTCCGACAGTATTTTCAGCATGACCAACTGGAACTGCAAAAGTTATCCATCTATCTAGGTTTTGATTTACGAACAGCACGCCCAGCAGATGGCTCTGATTGAAACATCGGTCTTGCAAATGTTTGCTGATACCATCCAATCGCTTGTCCTTAGTAACGGAGCTGCGATCAGTCAAAGTAGAGAAGTATCGGCGAGAAATGGGAAGACTCCATGACTTCCGAGTAACACACCAAGTCATATAACCTTACACCAGATATCCTTTAGATGAACACAACTTTCATCGCATCCTTTCGCGATCTTATCCATTCGGTCATTGTCCAACTTTCATGACTGTGAGGATAGGCACGGAAACCGAATGTTTAGCATTTTTTCAAAGCTCCCCTGTTACGAGGATTGGATTGTGCATTACTGTACCAGAAACATCAATTCTAGCATCCAATTAAACGAGATACTCAAATTTCTCCGCTTGTCTCAGCTTCTAGAGAGCTCGGGAGCACAATTTTGAAAGGGCGAACGTTTCAATCGTCGCGATATCAATTGTCAGTCCTACTCTACATGAATATGTATTGAAACATCACATATATGCATTTGCTAAAAACGTTTTTAGAAATAGTTATAATTGTATACTAATAGTAATTGTTTCTTTATTTCAAGGTTCGTTTTTACCGTTGTATGATTACTGGAAATCGAAATATCGGTGTTCGAAAAGTGCATGATTGTTTTCACTTTTATTTCTTTCATCGGTGAATATAAGAAAGTATATATATATATATATGTATATATACATATACTTTATTTTATATATATATATATATATATATATATATATATATATATATATATATATATATACGCGTGTGTGCATTGAAACATATTTTCAAACGCATGTGTAATCGGATTTTACTTACACATTTTCCGCCTACCAACTTATATTCTCAACCGTCAATTGATCATTCCGATGTTTTAATATGAGACACTAATCTAAACAGACACGAAGAGAAATCGGACGAGAAAGAAAGAGCTTACGAAGTGAAATATTTTAACCACCTTGCTACAGAAAATTCAGCTTTGGTACGATACTAAGCATCTACTACGAATTTTCACTGCTTCATTAGCAAGACGAACACTGCTGAAATTTCATGTCATTGCCTCGTGCAAATAATATCATGTATAAGCTTATAATATTCCGAAGATATCCCAGTGTGATCTTTCTCACATTTGTGACTATCATGCGTTATTGGACGAGAAATGTTTCTATATAGTTGGTGTAAGCATATGATGCGTATTTTAGTAAACTGTAAAATAAGCAAAATATTGTTTTATTTTATTCTACAATCTGTCTGATACAATGCTGAAATATAGAGTTTTTAAACTTTTCAGTAATGTAAAAATAGCGCTAGGTGAGCTATTTGTTGACCTTTCTTTGCCAATGCTGTACATATAGAATGAAATGATGAAGAAAAGCAACATATTTCCAATATTATTTTCGGCAGTCTGCAATCTGAAATGTTTAACTAAATTTGAAGTATTAAAGGAAAATTATTGATCAGTGTTAGATGAGTTATCACAAAAATTTATTCTAGAACTCTGCATCAATCACAAAAGGTCATGACGATAACCAGACAATGACGTCCAGTTAGTTAATTGTTTGCTTCGATATAGCTTAATCTCATTTTCCCTCCACACACACACATACACATGTACGCGCGCGCGCACCGACGTTATATACGCACAACCTCACACACACGCACACTGAAACACACATACACATAGACACATGTGAAATTAATTCACATATGATTTACTGGTTCCCTGCAGCACCAATATTTTTCTTCGTAAAGTCTGTCGTACTAAGTCAAGGTTATATGCTCAAAGCTACCGTTTTGAATAACAAAATATATAAAAATATATTTGTATTATAGATTATAGATAAAAGGATTATATTTTTATCTATGCGTCATATTAATATACAAAGTTCATACATATATATATATATATATATATATATATATATATATATATATACAGACTGAGGCACAGAGAGAGAGTGAATTGCATATTTGTGTGTGCGTATATATACTTGGGTCACTCCCTACATAGGCATCTAACTATATTTATTTTTCAATATACTTATCTATCTATCCTTCTCAGTCTCTCTCAATTTCTCTATGTCTCTCTCTCACTCTCTCTCTCTCTCTCACTCCCTTAAATATGGAGAGTTAAATGAGAAGTTTGATTTCATGTAATGTATATAATCAAAGATTTTATAAATATAAGGGTGAATATATACACAGTGAGTATAACAGATTGATAAACAGAACGAGTGAAGGAGTAAAAGGTATATATATATATATATACATATACAGATATATAGATAGATAGATAGATAGATAGATAGATAGATAGATAGATAGATAGATAGATAGATAGATAGATAGATATAGAATTGTGTATTTTGTACGTTTTATGTTTTCTTCATAGAATCAGTATCGTATCAAGTTTGTAACTGATTGTCTTGAACATTGGCCTGACATGGAAATGCGCATAACAACACATGTCTTACAAAAGTATATAGTATCATACATGGCGTAATGAAGTTGATTTCAGGTGTTCGGCACAATGTAGGGAATTTTTCGATCAAATGAATTACATAGTCCTCTACTCTATGAAGCTAATAGTGTTCAGGCATTCCACAGTCATATATACATTTAACCAGATTACAATGATGTATATTCTAAACTTACATGTGCAACACACTTTAAACTTCTATACAATATTATTCTACGCATTTTCACTCGCAGGAATTCGTCAAGCTGAGAAAATTACATTTCTCGAACTTGACTCGTACTGAGATGAGTCCGGCACCCGGAGATAATATTGAGAACTCTTCGAATATTTGGCCTTACCGTTGTTGTAATATAACATAATTTATCGATCTCAATAATTTTGAAGACTAATGAAGAATTTTCGGGTAGAAACAGTACCTTCTTTTTGGAAATGTTATGTAACTTTTATGTGTTATCGTACATGGTTCTGTTTCACTTTGTGAATCGATTTTTATTAATGCCTTGGACAGACGAGATGGGTGTTGATGAGTAACGAATGTGCTGTAGCTATTCTTGGTTACTATAGATACTGTCTGATCAGAATCAACAAAGTCACATAGTCCACCGATATCTCGTGGAAACCATTCTATGTTAATGAAGAGGGCCGCATTCCATTTTATAGCTTTACGGGTATCATTTTCCAGGTCTGGCAGTAAAAGCAATGGCGCTTGCATTTCAAATAATGAAATATATTCCTTGTGTAGACTCCTTATTCATATCTTATTTTATAGACATTTTCAGCAATATTCTAACCTAATAAAAATCGATATCATAATAATCTTCTTAATCAACTTTATTTGATATAATTCTTGTTGAAACTGATCATCGTATAATTAGTATTGGTTTCATATAGTGCTGTATATTGATATATTGTTGAAAGGAAAAGAAGAGCTGTATATTCATCTCATATTTAATTCAGTGCAACGTCTCTTGCAAAGACCAGTTGCCTTGTATCTCAACCATTTCTAGCGTTAATACTGCAGTATCTGTTCCTAGTTGGTGGCTATTCTTTTTTTTTAATCTACAGAGGAGTTCATAATTGACTTCAGAGTTCGATTGGAAGAATCGTTTGAACCTGGGACGATTCTTTTATCCAGCCGAGAACAGTCTCGTCTCTTACACTTTCAGCGATCACAATATCTAAAATGAGACTGTGGTGAAAATAGGTTTCTCTTAGGAAGTGTAAGAAAGACAAGAACAAGAACAGGAAGGAAGGAAGGAAGGAAGGAAGGAAGGAAGGAAGGAAGGAAGGAGAAGAAGGAGAAGGAGGAGAAGAAGAAGGAGAAGGAGATGGAGGGGGAGGAGGAGGAATAGAGAAGAAGAAGAAGAAGAAGAAGAAGAAGAAGAAGAAGAAGAAGAAGAAGAAGAAGAAGAAGAAGAGCAAGCTTTCATTGAATTAAAGTTACAATAATGTGTTGCAGCATTTCATTGTCAGACAAGCGAAAGGAAGAGTGTTTTAAAATGACGGCAATGAGATAAAACTCAAATATGAAAACAAAAAGTTAAGGGAACAAAACAAGACTGCATAGTTCTGCAAATGAAAACAATTATCATTCTTGATCTTTTTAATGCATTACACACATGAGAAATTATTTCAACAAATACCCGCTCTTTACATAGTTCAATAACAATATATATTGTAAGAAGCATTTTATAATTTATAATGAAATTTCTTATCGAGATTTTGAAACATTTTTATGAGTACAAAAAAATACATTTTTGTATATCTTATGAACGTTGTATGATACCAAATAAACCTTTGCCGCCATTAGTTTGTCAAGGCTCAGATCTTATGTTCAACTGCACAACATATTATTTTACCAATGTATGATTTTACAGGAAAGTGTTTTACATACAGATGATGTTTAACTAATTCATAGTCAATTATATAACACCAGCAATGCAACGAACATGTTACACTATTATCACTCGTATAGTCACTAGCGGACAATAAAATAAGTAACACTTCATGAACACAATTGCCACGCAATAAACAAAAGGACTCTCTAAATATTCCTTTTGACAATATAAAGTTGTAATACTAAAGTTATTTCAGAACTTAAGAAAGGAAGAAATCTACTGTTGTATACATATACAATCTTGAACCTCGAAAAATATATATTCCATGCACCCTGGAGACATGATATTTTTTCTCTCGCGCTGCGCAGAAAACTCGAAATAAAACTCTGAAAATACATCAGTAACAATAGCATTCAGAGAACGTCTTCTCGACGATTCGCCGGAGATTTTTAAAATGAGAATATGTTTAATAAACTTCACTACTCTCAGAAATGAGAATACTTATAATGAACTCGACCACTCTCAAAAATTAATTAAACAAAAAAAAAACGAAAAACATAATCCAGAATTCTTGTCCGTTTTATATGAAGAGTATGCGCCCTTTTGCTTTTCCCTTCTCTTAAAGTCCGACCTTCGTTTAGTATTCCTGTTGTTTTAGATCGCTGTATAGAATTTTATATATATATATATATATATATATATATATATATATATATATATATATATATATATATATATATATACTGTATATCATTAATATATATGTATAATATACAATATATGAGAGATAATATAATATAAGGGATATAATCAGAGAAAGATGTCAACAACTTCATAAAAAAAGTAAATATAACAAAAATAATCCAGAATCTTTGTCCGGCACCAGATCCATCCCAAAATCTAAGCGGTTGATACCAGTTACGAGGCTAAGCATCCCTGAAAAGTTTCATCTGAATCCATCCAGTAGTTCTTGAGGTATCTTGTCCCCGGACAAACAGACAAACAAAGAAGCAAACGCAACCGAAAGCAATACCTCCGCCTTCAATAAGGCGGAGATAACAAGGAATTCAGCAGTAATACTAATAATTATTGCTGATATAGGCACAAGGCCTGAAATGCATGCGACAATGAAGTCAATTAACTCGACAACGTTGCTCAAATGGTAAGTTATTAAACAATGCCGAAATGTTTAATAACAAGTAAACGCAGAAAAAATGACGGTAAAGATTGTGTCCTGCATCGTACTGGGTTTGACAGCTCACCGGCTTAATAATGATTTTACAAATTCATCATGAATTATTGATCTTTCCTATCTTATTCGTCGAAATGTTTTTACTCCCACACACCAATTATTCCTAATAATCTCCACACACTATTATGACTTCTCAGTATGAAGATTTACCTTCTATATGTAAACATTATTCATGTTGACTCAAACTTAACTTTTAATAAACTTATGTCTATAGAAATACACTTCAACGCATAATGTAAGAAAATAATTTTATTTTTTAAAACGGAATGAAACAAAATAATAAAATAAGGGAAGGAATATTAAAACAAACCAGTTTATTTCAACATACCTTTAATTTAATATTTGATAAGAACACTTAGAAATGTATAGACTGAAAAATACGAAAGTAAAACATATGTCTGAAACAAGCAAACTTATAAATAATTGAAAACAAAGCAGTAGATAAATATTTATGTTGAGACGCGTAAAAATAATATGATTTAATGTGACGAGTCATATGTCTGTAGATTACACAAATATTTTATGTTGAGCGGTATCGAAGCCAAAAAATCCTCTGTAATTCACTTAGTGAGGGTGACTTAAAAATTGAATATGCTACAGCAGAGAAGCAAAAACACGAACCTATTACTTATACTTAAATCACAAAATCTATATACAAATTAATTCTTATAAATATTTATACACGAACAATACATCAAAAATATCAGTAATTTACATTTTTAAAAAATCTAAAAATATCACAAAAATATGATTACATTCTATCACTCGATAAAATGTTATATTCATTTTACATCACAAATCAAATTATCCAAAAAGATTGCTTTTTTTACCTTTTAAATATTCATGATAATTAAATTTAAGTTATATTTAGTGACTATTCAAATACCTGAAGAACATTCACACACTGGTGTCTATATGATGGCTTGGTATTAGAGAGTAACATGGTTTACATGTTAACATAATGGCGATGTTATATAGTAAATTAAATCAATCGAAGTGAATGACCTAATAAACATTACGGAGAATTATTTAGAATAATGAATGTTACACTGATGATGAATGTGGCAATAATTTTTATTTTACCAACACATTCAATGTGATCACAGAAATAACAATAATAATAATAATAATAATAATAATAATAATAATAATAGTAATACTGTTTTAAATAATGACAATAATTATACAAATATTATACAATATTATCATAACATTACGGACTCTACATAATAATAATAATAATAATAATGATAATGAGAAGAAGAAGAAGAAGAAGAAGAAGAAGAAGAAGAAGAAGAAGAAGAAGAAGAAGAAGAAGAAGAAGAAGAAGAAGAAGAAGAAGAAGAAGAAGAAGAAGAAGAAGAATGACAAATAGAATCTAGAAAGCATTATTTACTAGTAGTAGATAAAGAGAAAAGAAAGTGCCAGATAATTGACTTTACAGTCCGAAATGATGAAACATTCAATATGAGAGGTATCGAAAAAATAACAAGATACCGGGACCTACCGTTAAATTACAGAGACTCTGGAAAGTGCGGGTAAAATGTATCCCAGTAGGTTTACGTACATTAGGAACTATATATCTAAAGATTTGAACAGATGGATAAAAGAAATAGGCATAAAACCCAGTTTAGTACAGCTCCAGAAAACAGTGTTATTAGGGATAACTAGGATACTTAAGAGGGTTCCTGGCATCTATCAGCAACCAAGGAAATAGTGAAACCACGAATGCAACTGAAAGCCAAACGGCTTAGAAGGTATGACAAAATAATCAAAGTTTATCGACAAAGCAAGGTATTCAAGAAGGATGCAAAGAAATTTTATCGGGAAATTAGCAAATGCAAGATAGAAGTAAAGCCACCTAAGACTGAAAAAATGGAAGTGCACTGGAACAAGATATGTAGCAACAAAAATGAATATAATGCTTATGCTCAGTGGATAGAACCTGTGAAAGTGAGACTCGAGGATGTTGAAGAGCAGAAATGGGAGGCAATAAGAGTAGAAGAGTTAAGATATATTCTATACAATCTTTTCCCTACACCACCTATTTGGAGATTTCTATAGAATCTCTTTCCTACACCAATTCTTTGAAGTTAGAATTCCTAATCTTCTTATTCATCTATAGACGGAACGTCTCTAAAACCTCTCTCATTTATATTTTCAAATAACCGTTACAGCCTTTAGATTTAGTTAATTCGTAACTGGACTCACACATCTTTTTTCTAATAAAGATAAATATGTCTCCTTCATCATAATGTAATTAAGTTAATTAATTCTATTCAACCATGAATTTGCATGATTTTTATATCGCTGTACGAAACGATTGTCTACATGTATTAAAATTCTCTTATGCATTTTAACATCTTCTCTTTTCCATTTTTTATCAAAACTCTTGAGTTTTATGAGATTTCTTTCCATAAATTTACAACATACCTTATACAAGTATTATTTTCATATTCCCAATTTTACGCCAGTAAGCTACCAGCAAAATATGAAAAAATCTATAATGGAAATTATTTTTTGGAAACCTCCAATTTAAAAGACGAACTGATGAGCTCTTCTCTTCCTTAAGTCCCCTCCAATGTCCATTTACCCACTCTCCTATGCTCCGTGCTGTTTCCCCTACATATGTCGTTGTCTTAGCTTAAGCTAAGAATTAAGGTTGTTGAAAGGCCAGGTAACACTATCAAATCCCTTATCAGTAGAACATACCCTTTTAGTAGAAACCCTGCACTGATAGGAACTGTACTGTATGTAGATTTAGCCCACAAACAAACTGTAAAACCAGAACTTTGGTGTATAGTATAAGATGTACAGAGGTACGAAGCAGTAACAAGACAACGACGTATATAGGAAAACAGCACGGAGCATAGGAGAGCAGGTAAATGGACATTAGAGGGAACGTAAGGAGAGAAGAGCTCATCAGTTCTATACCAGCACACAGAGCAAGAACACGGAGGCTCACTCAACAACATAGAAATTAAAATCTTGTCCACACATAGCACAGACGCAGCACTTAGACAAATTACAGAAGCTACACACATAATAGAAGAATAGCCTGAATAGGAAACTGGAATGAAACACTAACACACACACCCAACAAACCACAACATATGACAATAAATTCCCCCATAAACCGATAACAATATGAACAAAATATAATACAATACATAGATAAATAAATGGAATTAAATACTACATACGTTAACAAAATTAAATTAAATCCAAAAAAAACACAAAAAAGAAGTAGGTATAAACACATGAACAAATAAATAAATAAAAACAAAAATAAACGAACATGTATTATCAGAGGATATAAATAATACAGGCACTCCCCATATACACACATGCACTTACAAAACATACACGCACATAGAGGGATACGCATGCGTAGACACATACAATAGGAATACAAAATACAAAATGGCTGATAGTTAGCAAGGTGGGACACATATAAGAAAGAAGAAAGCAAAGGACCACTGATGAGGTCACAGAAGTGTGACGAAAGAACTCTGGCCGAAATAGGATATATGTAATGTAATGTAATATAAAGCTGAAGCAAATTAGCACCAAGTATACAGTGCGTGTGTTTTTATTGGCTAAACTGGCAATATGAGCATCCCCAAATACAACAACACACACACACACACACATACATATATATATATATATATATATATATATATATATATATATATATATATATATATATATATATATATATATATATATATATATATATATATATATATATACATATATATATATTTATATTTATACACATATACACGCGCGCACACACACGCACACACACACATATATACATATAAGTATGTAAGGATAAATGGTTAGATTCATATACGAATACGAGCCCGCAAATATACGAAGTACGTTTGCCATTATTTAGTTTTTTTGTGTGTGCTTTACGTGTGTGTTTGTATTTGTGCACTAGCTTCCATATTATGCCTCTTGTGCGATCACTGTACGATCTTTATTATTTCAAACTACCCATCCTATTACGTCCTGTCGATCGTAAGTTTATTCACTCTTCATAGACATCTTTTCTCAACTGAAACTTTTCTTTTATATTAACTACACTTCCTTATTATGTTATATATTCGTACCACTTCCCACTTTATTACAGTAACTTTCTCACATCATTTCTCACCCTGAATTGCCCTCCTGCAATCCCCAGCTAGAAATGTGACTTGTGAACTACGCAATTGGCATTCATATGTCACATTTTCTCTCTACAGAATGAAACTCTTTGAAAATATATGCTTTTGAGTCCTTATTAAAAATTAAAAATTGCATTTTACCATTGCTTTTACGGTCGATGTTTTCTGGATTTGGAAATTACGATAGAGTCTGAAAACAACGCGTTCTTGCTTTCTCTAGCTTATGCATTACTCGCTTGAATTTCATAGACCGCACTGTAGGCGTGTAGTTGATAAAGTTGTTGCGAACTATTTGAGAGTCAATTACAACTATTATCACTAAACTGTCGTGACTGTATATTGAACACGCTATATCAAATTAGATCATTCTACATAAAGATTAATGTATGTTTGTGAATATATTAATATGAACCATAATTATGTAAAGATTTTTGCGCTAAAAATGATCAAATATGCCTGCAAGTAATATTCGAATTTATATTTGTTTACTGTTTTCAAAATATATTCTCATGAGAGCGTCATTAGTTTCATTATGGTATTTCAAAATTAGTCTTTAAACATTTTTTCCCATTCATGTCAAACAACAATATATTCGGCTGTACGAAGTCTTGCCTCTTGAAACTAATAATATAGCAATTATAAAACATCCTGTTCCTTTTTATTTGTTTTGCTATTTCCCCTTGTTATATGTTCATCTCAAAAAAATATTTCAGTTGCTTAATATGTAGAATATTATCAAAATATCTCAATTTCTTACAAATGTAGAATCAGAGAAGAGAACAGAGATCATATGTGGTTGATTAGTGCAATACAAATTTAGATATTACACCTGAAGAGAAATCTTAGGAATAAATACCAATCTAAAATTAGCATCGACTTTTATATCAAGTTACACATTTTTGAGAATTGTTACAGAGTGCATAACCATATATTTTCGGCTTTAATTGGCACTTAAATTTAGAAATTTTATTTCTCCTATATATGCTAATATTATAAATTTATGCATTATAAATTTGTATTTTAAATAATATGTTATATATTTATTTCATCTTTTGTTGTCTTCGACCAAATTTTACACATCCGTTTAAGAACAAAAATAGTACCGCACTGCGTGGGTAGATGTATGTTTTAGTGCAGATAAAAGTTAAAGTAGAAAACTAAAGTTTATCATTCTGATATTCATTAGTATTGAGCTCACTTATTTCTTAATATATACACCTAATCCTTCAGCAATCACATCCCTTCTTCATATATATATATATATATATATATATATATATATATATATATATATATATATATATATATATATATATATATATATATATATATATATATATATATATACGTATGTATATATATATATGTATATAAATATATATGTATATACATATATGTATATATATAAATATATATGTATATACATATATATATATATATATATATATATATATATATATATATATATATATACACACATACATACACACATACACACACATATATATATATATATATATATATATATATATATATATATATATATATATATATATATATATATATAAGGTTGAGGAGGGTATTGGATTTAACCAAACCCCGGAAGATACAGGTAATACCGAGTAAGTGCTGTATACCGATTAGTTTGCCCCAATCGTTGTATGAACAGGATTGGGTATTATAAGTCGTGTATTAGCGTGTGTATATGTAAATATATAAAAACAAAAGGATAAAGAGAGCAAAGGTAAGGTTGAAGAATTTTATGGATATAGTCTTACAGCTGTTTCTGGGACGATCCAGTACTTCCCTTCATCGGAGACAGTAAAAATAATGTTATCTATTATTATATCCATAGGCGGATATTTTTAGTATGAAGTGGTAAAGAGTGTGATGTGCTGAAAAAAGAGTTAACAGTACTTGAAGAGTAGTTTCATTCCAGTGGTAATTATCCGTGTAGAAATTCGTGCAGATTAATCCTTGTGTGAATAATCCGGAAATTTATGTTGGAGCGAAAGTTGATATAGCTTAGGTGGCAGAGGTATATATATTCCATCTTCCAATAGATTTTTGCTTGTTTACTTGAAGGATGTCCAAGCCAAGTGAAAAGTTAGTGGTAATTAGGTCAAGTCAAGACGATAGAATTTGGAAGGGGATAGAGAAGATATAGAGGCGGAGGATGGTAGCGATATATTTATGGTCAACTGGTCTTAACAGGGTAGAGGGGAAGAGCATATATAGTGAAGGAGGAATAGGGGGATGAGGTTAAAAGGTCGAGTGAGTAGGAAAGAATGCGTGTGTGTAGTATATAGGTGGTGGGGGTATGAGTGATAAACGAAGGACAGAGATAAAGGAGAGGGATGGGTGGGAAAGGTAGTTAGTAGTATCATATTTTTGGATGCCGCCAAGGCTATTTATAGACGGTGGAAAGGGATAGAAAGAGTCTGTTTGTGTAGGTAGTGTTCTTGTTAAATTGAGAATATGAGAATTAGATTTGGTGGTATATGTGTGGTGAAATGATCGAAAGGAAATAATCCTATTTCAAAAAGATGGTGAAAGATGGATGTTTTTGCCAGGTTGAATATATTGCCTATCGGGGGTTGTATTATTATGTTGCGTGATCATTTGCGCAATTTTGTTTGTGATAGAACCTGAATGTGTGGAAAGAGCGGTGGTTGCAGTTGCTAAACGCTTCATTATATCGATTAAGTAAAGTGGGAGAATTGTATTTTAAAATATGGAACGCCTCCGCTAGGCAAAGCTTGCAATTGGAGCGCTGGCCCTGGTATGGAGTTCCAGAGTCTAGGATGGACCATTTTAAGGTGTATTGGGTATTTTTGTTTTTGAGGTGATGAATATGATTGGCTAACGTTTTTAGATTTACTGTGTTTTTCGTATCTAAAAGAGTGCATGTGGGCTGCGTAGCGATGTTTAAAGTTAGTAGTTGCACCAATGTACGTGGCAGTAGAGTTATGTAATAGATTTTTGACGGTGCATTTATATATTACATTGTATCTTACGCAACGTGTTTGAAGCGGTAGATAGTCCCGGAGCGACAGTTACAAGTGTAGGAGACTAGAGGGTTGCGTATGTTTGTGGTTGAGTTATTATTATTGGAGGATATGTTATTAGGGGATGCGTAGGAATCTAGATTAGTGGAATTATTGTTTTGGCTATTAGTCCTATCAGTGTTATTATTGGTATTGCTATTATCTAGAATATTAATGGGTTGGGATCCATTGTGGGTTTTGTTCCAGTGTATGAGCGTTATCGTTAGAAGAACGTATATTGATGTCCGTGTTGGGTGTATGTGTGGGTCGGGTGATGGTGTTAGCATAGCTACGGTTGCTTAGGTTTTGGTAATAGAGCAAGAGTTTATGTTTGTTAGAAGCTGCTATAATAGATTCAAAGTTAGGAGTGGTAGAATACGATAATTTTAAAGTGGATCTGTTGAATATAGAGTGGTATTTGTGTTGTCGTGGGAAGTTAGAATCTAGTATTTTAAAGAAAGATTTGGCTAGGTTCCTAGTGTTAAGAGAGAATGGGGGGTGTACCACAGGATGGAGCGACCATTTGATGTAACCATGGGTTCTTCCGATTCTGCACAGGCCACGGATTTAGTTGGATTATATATACTCCATCAATTAAAATCACACTTCCCTAACATCCACGGCGGTCTATATAGGGATGACGCTTTCCTTATTACCAAGACTACTAACAAATCTTCCATTGAGAGAACAAAAAAGGATCTGCATAAATTTTTCTCAGGTATGAATCTTTCAATAACATTTGAAAACGCATACAAAACGGCTAACTTCTTAGACGTTTCTCTAAACCTATCTAACTCGCAACACTCCCCCTATCATAAACCCAACCAGTACCTTAAATACCTCAATATTCAATCTAATCATCACAGATCTACTTTCGACAACATAATCATAGGGATATCTACCCGCTTATCTGATCTATCCTCTTCTGAAGAAATATTTAACAATCACGCTCCATACTACAACCAAGCACTAGCGGCTAGCGGTTTCTCACAACAAATAAAATACATGCATAACACCAGACTTAAACAATTTATATCACAAATCACACCCCAACGACATCACATCAATCAAAACCACAACCAACCACCCATACACCCAAACAGACCCCACAATCACACCTATAACACTAGGGCTAAATCTAAGATGTTTAAATCAGCTAACCCTACCAAAAGTATAGACAACTGCCCTCCACTCAAACACCTTAATTACAACATGCGCAGAACCCCCCCAAAAAAGCGGTGGCCGCTCCATCCTGTGGTACCCCCCCCCATTCTCTCTTAACACTAAGAACCTAGCCAAATCTTTCTTTAAAATACTAGATTCTAACTTCCCACGACAACACAAATACCACTCTATATTCAACAGATCCACTTTAAAATTATCGTATTCTACCACTCCTAACTTTGAATCTATTATAGCAGCTTCTAACAAACATAAACTCTCGCTCTATTACCAAAACCACTAAAATAATGCATTTTCTTATGCACCAGATATCGCATTACAATGACATAAAAACAATTTTTAATTAACTGTTTAATACGACTATTTAACAAGAAAGAGAGCAAGAGTATTTGATTTTTCATATATCCTATATACTATAGATCCCCGTCATGTTGGATGTCACTGAATCATATCTGTATGTTGTATTACAGTTACGTAGAAAGGATTAAGCTCATATTATTCGCATCCCTGAGATTCCAGATAATAATGACTATTTAAATTAAATACAATTCAAAAACTACTTTAAATGAATTTCAATAAAATGTATTGCTCTGAAAAGAAAAAATAGTTGCATGCTAAAGCAGCTTTATAAATAAAATGTTATAAGTCTGAATTATTCATTACTTAGAAAACTTCATGGTATAAAATCATATTTTTATCATATTATTCTACAATGGTATGATAAAATAAATCGATATCGCATGGATTTCATTCATGTAAATTTAGGATTAAAGGGAATGATAATAGAATATGATGAATCATAATTTCCACTGTACATAAAATCTTAATTATTATGTTTAATCAGAAATAAATCAGCATTAAATATTTTTATAAACTGTAAAAATAGAAGCCATATTAACGCTAGTTACTTGTAACACGCATTATATTACTTGATAATTTATAGGTGTTTATGTTATCACGACGCAAGTGATTTCCGGGAAAATTTCATTAATTTACGATGCCTTACTCAGAGATAGCTTATTATCACATACACAATTGCTGTAGACCTTATGTTTGAAAACACACTTGGCTTGAATGTGGTTTCAAAATGAATTCATTGATCAGCAGAGGACGAACATGATAAATCTTCTGCCTCTCATTTATTCTTCACATATTGCTAGGGCCTCGTCAAATCTGATGTACACACACGTGCATTCCTACAAGAACACATATATAAACATGTATACATTCATTATTTACATTATTTACAATTGACAGATATTTTCCCTCACCTTCTTTGTTGTTAACACAACATTTCGGCTGATATGCCCTCCAACCTTCATCAGGTGTCTTGGGGAAATTTCGAACCTGGGTTCTCATTCCTAAGACATTTTTCGATGTTGTTTTTTGTTGTTGTTGTTGTTAATAACAGTAACAATAATAATAATAATAATAATAATAATAATAATAATAATAATAATAATAAGAAGAAGAAGAAGAAGAAGAAGAAGAAGAAGAAGAAGAAGAAGAAGAAGAAGAAGAAGAAGAAGAAGAAGAAGAAGAAGAAGAAGAAGAAGAAGAAGAAGAATATAATAACAACAACAACAACAACAACGAAAAATACCTTAAGAAGGAGAACGCAGGTTCGAAATTGCCTCAAGACACCTGATGAAGCCTGGAGAGTATATCAGCCGAAACGTTGGGTTAACAACAAAGAAGATTAGGACAAATATTCGTCAATTGTAAATAATGTAAATAATGTGCATAATTCCTCATCTATTAAACATAGAACTGTATGTATACTTTCATATATAAATACATACATATGGGTGTTTGTTTTTGTTATTGTGTGTATATGTGTGCGTGCGTGCGTGTGTGCGTGTGTGTGTGACAGTGTGTCAGTTAAAAGATACCTAACGCATCAGATTGGGAATGATGTGGGGCGCGAAAGGCTGAGTTAACACAAAAGGCAAAATAAACCATATCCATATGTAATGTGTAACTGCTGCCTGTACAAAATGTGTAAAGTCTATTATTTTTAATACTTGTGTAACGAATCCAAAAGAAATTATTATGAAAGTGATGAGAAATGTATGAAGGATTAGGCTTCAAAATTAACGAGAGAACCTCAGAAACTGTGAAACATAGGAACTGTGATTTCTCTGAAGTAAACAGCTTATATCAACGTAACTGCTATATGATCGTTTTATTAAGTGTCAGTTATGTAAAACATAAAGTATACGCACTGTATTATTTCTAAAATTCTTTCCAGTTGCATAAAAGTTAATTTTGAAACAAGACCCACGTATTTCATATTTGCATAAGTACATATAGGCACATAGAGTGGCATTCATATATAAATGTATACATACGCACATACATACATGCATGCATACCCACATAAATACATATATACATATATATATATATATATATATATATATATATATATATATATATATATATATATATATATATATATATATATATATATATAAATATATGTGTATATATATACATATGTGTGTGTGCTTATATATATTTGTATGTGTCTATACATGTATATAAATGTATATATATGTATGTATATATATATATATATATATATATATATATATATATATATATATATATATATATATATATATATATATATATATATATATATATATATATATATATATATATATATATATATATATATATATATATATATATATATATATATAGATATATATATATATATATATATATATATATATATATATATATATATATATATATATATATATATATATATATATATATATATATATATATATATATATATATATATATATATATATATATATATATATATATATATATATATATATATATATATATATATATATATATATATATATATATGTACTTTCTATTTTCTATTTCTTCCATTTTCTCTCCCTGTTTATTTTCTGTGTTCCTTTCTATCGAAAAGCGTAGGCTCGAAACGTAAAAGACTTTCTCACTTCCCTTTTGTTTTTTGTAAATTCTCACTATTTACATATATATATATATATATATATATATATATATATATATATATATATATATATATATATATATATATATTACAATAATACCTCACTTCAAGAAGGGCTGCTTTATGAGACTCCGGTTTTACGAGTTTTATTTTATAATAAATATAAAAAAGTTAAACAGCCATATTGTGTGTGTGGCAACGTCGCATCACGTGGCAACGCCGCCATAACAAAAAAGGTTCCGCATGTTCTTCTAAGCAGGCAAATTCTGGACTTGTTTTTTTTAAAGAGAAATCTACAATTCCATCTGCGAGTGCTTGTGAATTGTTGATCGCGTCTACAAGAGATGGTGTGCGCAAGTCTAGTGCGATTGAAAGTGATTTAATAATAATTTTTTTTATTGTGAAATATCTTGCCATTTTGTTTTATTTTACATGAAATAATCATTCTACTGGTCTTTTCTAGCCATTTATTTCATAAGTGTTATAAATTGTATAGGTAGAATATATTTTTGAGAATGAATTACGATTTCTAACATTGCTTCTATGGGAAAATATTGCTTTGCTTTACGAACGGTCTCCTAGAACAAATTAAGTTTTAGATCTAGACATTGGTGTATACGCACTCTAACATATTCACACTCATACTCTCTCATACACACACATACACTCACACACACATGTACACACAGAAATATATATATATATATATTTCGTTTTTGTATTTGTATTTGTTTTGCAAGATCCTTTATGTGAAATAGTGTGTTTCGGGAGAGTCATTTTGTTTTAATGCCTCATTATTTAACACACCAACCGCTTCAATTTCCAATCATTTACTTATATTTTCTAAAAGTTTCGTTGTTTTTTGCAACCTCTTCAATAGTCTTTAACACCGGTATCGGAGCTGCGTTCTTATTGTTTGTTCGTTTGTGTGTTTGTGCGCATGTCTATGCAACACTATGCATTTCTATACATACATGTATGTATGTATGCATGTATGTGTACACATACGCACACACACACACACACACACACACACACACACACACACACACATATATATATATATATATATATGTATATATACGCATGCGTGTGTGCACGTTTGTGTGTATGTATTCTGCATATTCATGTGTTTGTGTGTTTGTATGCGTGTGTGTATGTATTTGTGTGTGTACCTCTGTCTCCTTGTCTGTGAATGTTTGAGTGTGTATATGCGTATAGGTTTGTGTATGTGTGTGCGTCAGTTATGTATGGATGTATGTCTCCATATGTGTCCTTGTGTATGTGTGTGTGTTCGTCTGTCCGTATTATCATCTATAGTATTATTATTATTATCATTATCTTATGATATTCACTTTGTATTATATTATACTTATATATTGTGCTTTTACTTATTAATTTTTCTATATGTGACAGTGGATTTTCATCGATGAGTTCATGAACCTTGGTTCTTTTCCCTAAAACTATATATATATATATATATATATATATATATATATATATATACTGTGAAACATAATTTAATTTTAATTTTTAATAAATTAATTTTAATTGAGTTTTTACCTGTAAAT
Organism: Octopus bimaculoides; assembly: GCF_046866305.1. Lineage (NCBI taxonomy): Eukaryota > Metazoa > Mollusca > Cephalopoda > Octopoda > Octopodidae > Octopus > Octopus bimaculoides. The sequence goes on along the minus strand of NC_142936.1, from coordinate 52,081,834 downwards.
TTGGATTTTAAGCCGAAATATTATTATTATAGATAGATAGATAGATAGATAGATAGATAGATAGATAGATAGATTTGTGCTTGTCTCTGTGTTTGATAACCGATAATGGGGTGTTTACGTCCCCGTAAGTTACCGATTCAGCAAAAGATACAGATAGAATAAGTACAAGGCTTATAAAGAATAAATCCTAGGGTCTAAATGCACTACTCCAGCATCGCCGCAGTGAAATGACTGACACAAGTAAAAGATTACATACCTTATCTATGTATGCATATTTGTTAGGTACGCATGTTCATATGTAATCATATGATCGAAAAATTAGATTTTCTATGGCCTACGTGCCTTTGCGTCTACAGCCAACGTGACTTGACCTTACTTGAGCTGAAGTTTTTAAAATTTGGTGCCGTTGAATATAGCTTAGAAGATTAAAATCGATAAGTTTATATTGCACAGGAAAATCTCATTTTAAAGTAAAATGTTATCCAACAAAGCATAAGTAAGTTTTACACAGAATTTTACAACTTACAGTTACATGTTTGATTTTATTCTGAAACTGTTGATACATTGGCGTAAATTATAAAACATGTGCATTTCAGCTATAGGAGACATTCTACCAGATTTACATCAAACACGTAGCGGTTTCTCAGGTCAACAACAAAAATATCTGTTATCATTGATGGAAGTGAAAATGACAATAAAACAGAGAAGCATTTACACAAAACCTCTATCAGGAAATATTTTCAGATATACAAAATACTAATTTCTTGTCGCAACTGAGACATCATATATCACAGTTTTACTTTATGATTTTCCGGGATCAGCCTATAAATAAAAAAAGGACAAAAAAAAAAATAGCAGAAAGAGTGAATGTGCATTATTCACGGTTGAAAAAGTTTAGATATAGCAGTCTTTCTGGTTTGTTTACAAATATTATATAGACTTTATATACATACATACATATCTATCTATCTAGCTATCTATCTGAAGGGTGGCCACTCTAGCCCAGCAATGGGCCGAGAGGAAGCTTTCCCTGGAAGGTCGGGCGGAGGTGGCGAACACGTACATCCCGTCCGTCATCTACTACCGCCTGACCGTCGTTCCTTGTCCCGACCCTACCATCACCAAACTGGAGCGCATCCTCTTCCGCTTCTTGTGGAAAGGAAGCGTTCCGATGGTTAGGCGATCCGTTTGCTGCCAACACCCGTTAAAAGGAGGACTGGGCATGCTGTGGTTGATGATGCGAAAACACGCGCTGAGACTGCGACATCTCCGGCTCTACGTAGACAGCGGTCAACAGGTGTGGTCACCGTTTGTGCGGCGCGCTTTCCCGCAGCTCGTCTCCATGACCGAACTGCAATCGTGGATCAAGAAGAGGCCGAGGAAGGGCGAATGGCAACGCGAGTGTCGCGCTGCTCTTCGGCAACTCCAACAACCCGGGTCAACCTTGAGCGACTGCATCACAACTAACGCATTCTATAGTGGATTAATGGAGGGAAGGTACGACGACGATCTCGGG
>NC_142936.1:52032818-52070318 GCF_046866305.1 Octopus bimaculoides | reverse complement strand
AATAATAATAATATTAGGGAAAAAATCCAAAATTACAGGTAAAAACTCAATTAAAATCAATTTAGAAAAAATTAAAATTAAATTGAGTTTTATAGATAAAATATATATAAAATATATAGTTTGGTTCTTTATAGATTATTTTTAATAGATAACGTATTTAACACTAAATTATTTAGAAGTTATAGTTTCGTTTCAACATAATATTAGAACTTCGATTTGAATAGTGTTGATATATTTTCGATTATCTTTGATTAATAATATTTGATTAATAATTAATCTTTATAGTTTATAACATCGTTAAAGATTTTTTAAAAATTAAAACTTTGTATATATATATATAAAGTTTAATCTTTTATTCTTAATAATTTTTTCCTTCCTAATTTTTTCATTCATAATTTTTCCATTCATAATTTTTTCATTCATATTTTTATTATTACGTTTGTATAAATAAATATTCTTGTATTTTTCTATTATTCAATTGATTTTTAATGATAATTAAATAAACGTCTTTAGCTTTAAATAGTATAGCTTTAACTATTACACCGGTTAAATATGTACTAATTTTATCTTCATTATTATTTTAAACTTAAACTTCGTTCAAATTGTATTTAAAACAATGATAATTTAAAACAATGATAATTTATGTAAGATGTTTTTTGTATATAATATACATGTTATTATTATGGATGAAGGGATGATTATTGAATGGTTATTACTTTGATATTATGATATTTTTAATAATTTTTCTATTTTTATATAATAAGTATTTCATATTAATTCATTTGGTACTTATTGTTGGTTGAGATATATATATATCTAATTTTGTTCTACTTACGATCTGACGAGTAGCTATATTTTTGAATAGAATTTATTTTCGATAATTTCAATTGATTTTAATCGATTTAAATTTCTTTTGTATTTGAAAATTAGTTATGAAACACGTGTAATCTTTTTATTATATTTATCTTATGATATTTACTTTACTTTATATTATACTCATTTATTGTGCTTTTAATTATTAATTTTTCTATATGTGATAGTAGATTTTCATCGATGAGTTCTTGAAACTTGGTTATTTTCCCTAAAACTATATATATATATATATATATATATATATATATATATATATATATATATATATATATATATATATATATATATATATATATACATACATGCGTATAAGAAGGGATGACCACTAAGTGGACATCTAATATGCAAGAAAGAGGTCATCAACGACTCAACCACATTTTGTATATCTTTCATTTTGTCTTGCCCGCTTATGTTCTGGTGTTTGCTAAATTATTTCTGAAGAACATTATTTTTCTTTGTGGTTGGGTCGTTGATGTCCACTTAGTGGTCATCCCTTCTTATACGCTTGTAATATAATTTTTCTGAATTTTCAGACTTTTTAATTGCCAGGCCACTGGTTTTAAATTGATTCACACGCACACACATATATATACATATATACATATGTGTATATGTGTGTGTGTGTGTGTTTCTGTGTATATATGTATGTATGTATGCATGTGTGTGTATGTCTGTATGTATGTATAATTTGTGATTACTTTTCCATTCATTGTTAATCTATCATTTAAGTTTAATCCAAATGAAGGTTGCTGAGAGGTTTGCAGAGGTATCGAGATATTAGATTTTCTATATATCATTACTCTGAGATGATTATATTAGGCAGTATCATTAATGTATATACCCTTGCTCGGTCAATTGATTGTAACATTGTTTTCCTGAATCAAACCATCCAGTAATTGATATTAACATATTCTACATCTATTTTTTTTACCGTGGATAACATTTTAGGTTTCAATGTTTTGTTATAACATATTTCAGGAGTTATTAGTTTCATTATGTTGAGATGACCGATTTTATTATCACTCTTTCGCCACTTAATATTGGAAGTATGAGGTAACTTCCTATCCATTCTGTGTATAACCTAGATTCTATACTCTGCTATTTTTATCACTGTAATTTTTATATCAGGAGGTTGTAGAAAATAAAATATTTCTTTATAAAAAGAACTTAAACGCAGGTCCACTTGCATGCCAGATCTTAAAGCCAACAATACCTCCTTTTAGAAGGATAAAATAAAAAGAGTTTAATTTGTTTTGTTGCCGGTTTAGCGATGATTTCAGGAGAACAGTGAACATGCCAATTCCGTTTGTCTTAACTGAATAGTTAATGAATTAGGTACTGATTCTGAGATCGTAGACATGGCTCCATAGTGTACAGGGAGAAGACATCACTAAGGGATCTGAAAAAGAAATAGTTTCAATTTGAGATTGATAACGTCTAAAATACTTATTAAAAATCATTTATTTTGAAATTGTAAAAAGGACCGTTTAAAATTTTAGCATTAAAGCTATTTCAAATTCCTTCTTGTATGGAACCACTACACTCTGCTCGTTAGATATTTCTATCCCCTATAATACTCATATCCAAGTGTAGACGTGTTTAATATATTTCCCGCCTACTGGTGTAGAAAATAGATACAGTGATTATCTTATCAATAATCTGACAGATACTGAGAAGGCTAGATTTCGCTGTCAATACCTACGAAGAACAAAATATATCTTAAATTGTTGTCCACATTTGCAAAGATTAAATTAATATTATTCATTGGACTAAAGTTTTCTTCTCTACACCACGTAGGCATTAATATGTAATTACAATTTTCCATCACGATATTGGGTATGACGACTCTAACTTGAGTGATAAGCTATTATTATGTCTTTATACTGATCAACGTTTAGACGCCTTACATTAAGTTTAAAATAAACCACATTTTTAGAAACCAGGCGTCCAGTGTCACAAATTGCAGTGTGAAAACTGCGATCTTCACGGTCAATATTACTAGCTATGAAAGAAAGTATTGTCGTTAATGTTATTATTAATAGGCGAAAAATAGTCGAGGATTCGCGAAATTTCCTTGTAATATTGGTTTAAGTCATTTTCATTTTTTTCCGAATCTCATCGAGTTGAAGTTTGCTTTTATCCTTCTAGAATTTACAAAGTACCAGTCAAGTAATGAGACTGATTGCCTAGATAATCCTTCTCTCCTAAAGAAAAAAAATGCTGAGTTGCTCTTAAAATAGAAGCCATTATCATCGTTGTTGTTATTATTATTATTATTATTATTATTATTATTATTATTATTATTATTATTATTATTATTATTATTATTATTATTATTATTGCCTTTGCACAGCCTCTAACGCTGAAAATGTACTACGGTGTCAGCTGTTCACTACCAGTGAACTAAGGTAACACCTATTATTTTTCGAACACCTTTCGGAGTATTCCAGCGGTTCCAAGCAGTGCTGTTTTCTGCAAGTGCTCCTCATTTCAGCTCCTGTTTGTTCCACGTGCTTCTCGAGATATTTGGTCACCGTTTCCAGTGCTCCGACAATTATTGATAATACTGCTACCTTTTTCATCGACCACAACTGCTTGACCTCCCAAGCTCACCTGTCATATCTCTCGACATTTCTTCCTTATCGCATAACTTGTCAGCTGGGCATGCTATATCTATGATCCAGCATAGTTTGTTTTCTTTCTCAATTAAGACTATGTCTGGCTTCCTATTCTCTATCTCATGATTGCACTGAATCATAAAATCCCATAGGATCTTTGCATTTCTATTTTCAACGATACCTTCAGGTTTGTGGTCATACCACTTTTTGGCTCTGTCAAGTCCATACTTGTTTCAAAGTGTCCACTAGACAAGCCGGGCTATATTGTCGTGGCGTCTCTTATATTCCTTCTAGACTAGTGGGGCACATTGGCTGGTAATATGCCATACTGTTTCACCATTTTGTCCACAGATACTGCACTTATCACTTTCTGCTGTGTTGTCAATTCTGTATTTTATGTAGTTTGTTCTTAGTGCTTGCTCTTGGGCAGCGCAGATTAGAGCCTCCGTTTCCGGTTTTAAATCATTTTAGTCATCCACAGCCATATATATATGTATGTATATATATATTCATATATATATATATATATATATATATATATATATATATATATATATATATATATATATATATATATACACATATATGTTCACCCATTTACATCCGAATGCGGGATGAAAGGTTACACGATTGTATAGTAGCGGTCAGTAATATTTTTACTTGTCTACAGTCGGTCGCTTGCCATTCAAAGTTTAGCCTGCAGGTGCACTGGGTTCTTCAGGCAGGTTACTTATTCTGCATTTAAAATGCTATGTAACATTCATTCATATGGCACTCGACATTAATCCAATATGTGTGTGTGTGTGTGTGTGTGTGTTTGTGTGCGTTCCTGTGTGTGCCCATGTGTGTTTGTGTGGATATATATCTGTGTCTTCTTTAATTGCTTTAAAGCCCTTGATATTTAATTTGAGGCATATTAGGTTATAATTTCCATTATATTTAGGGACCACGCTAATGTTTATTAAATTGTGTGAGTGGGAGTGATGTATTGTACAAATACAATTATTATGAGAGCCTATTAGACATTGCCAGTCTTTAAACTATACAAATATAGAAATGACATTCACACATTTGTCTACATTGAGCGCACTGTATTCCTAACATCTGAAATTGATGGGAGGTCTCACAACGTTTACTTTTACATTTCACAAAAAACATAGTAAATAACTACAAACAATATACGTTCTAAGGTGTGGAGTTGACAGAATCGTTAACTGACTGGGCAAAATGCTTAGCAGCATTTCATCCATCCTTACATACTGAGGTCGAATTTAATTCTTTATCCTTTCGAAAGCTGATAATATAACTATCAGGTGAGCACTGGAGTCAATGTACTCAAATTACCCTGCCCCGAAATTGCTGGTCTTGTTCTAAAATTTAAAATAAATATGTTTTTAAGACATCGAACAGATAGTATCATCAGCACGCCAAGAAAAACGCTTAGCAGCATTTTGTCCGTACTCACGTTCTCAATTCAAATGCTGCCGAGATCGACTTTGTGAACCATTATTTTGGAGTCGATACCATAAATATCAGTTGAAGACTGGGGCCGGCCTATGTAATCGACTTGTCCCTACTTGCACCCAGCATTGCTTCCCTTGTAACAAAGTCTGAAACCAGAGTAGTGAGAATAGACATCATTTTTATGAAGCTGTAACTGTCTTTCTAGGGAACTACAAGTCGTAAAGGAATACATGAAATTTTTGAAAAGTACTATAGACAACCTGATGTCTTTTCACACTCAAGAATTATTTACATGTTAATTAAAATCTTTACAGGGATCAATTTTCTTCTATGTACAATAACAATGACATGCACAGATTCCGTTGTCACCATGTACATTCGCATTTTCATCAATTTTTCATTTTCAATTTGTCAGATATCGATCGTGAATTTCTAGCGTTGCTTCGGCATTATATGAGTAAAGGAACAGCTGATTACATGTATAATTACTACCTTCTAGTACGAGGTGGCGTCAACAGACTTGAAACTTATAATCAAATGTAGTAGCACACAATACACACTCGTACGTACACATATAGTTAGTATGTATATATGTATGCAGCAGTGTTGCTTTTTATGTACAGGATTTGTGGAAGGAAATGCTTGAATCATGCAGGCCTCGTCACCCATCAGAGAACTTACAAGAATCAACCAGCTGTAAATTTTGATACGGCTATTGTTCACAAGAGAACGTGTACATTCCGGGAAAAGTGTTGAAAAAGCATGGTCAAAGATATACTGTAGCACCAGTTCATTTTGCCAGCCAGCGCAGCTGTACATTACCTAATAGAATGTGAAAATCGTTGGCCGCGCTCAAGTGACGTGCACGGGTCTCACATTGTATTATCAATTACTGATATCAAGGATTCGTTGTATCAATGGCTTTGCTCGCATATAAGAAATCAGCTATATATATATATATATATATATATGCATGTATTTCTTTTATTCTTCTACTTGTGTTAGTCATTTGACTGCGGCAATGCTGGAGCTCTACCTTTTAGTCGAAGAAATTGACCACAGAATTTATTCTTTGCAAGGCTTGTACTTATAATATCCTTCTGCTTTGCAGAACCGCTCAATTACAGGGACATGAACACACGTAGATGTTTCCGTTTACCATATTCACTCACAAGGCTTTGATCAGTCCGAGAGTATAGTAGAGGACACTTTACCAAGGTGCCACAGAGAGGAACTGAACCGGGAACAATGTGGTTGGGAATCAAGCCTCTTACCACACAACCACAATAACACCCACCCACACACCCACACAGACACACAGACACACACCCATATATATATATATATATATATATATATATATATATATATATATATATATATATATATTTATTCATATGATGATATCTCCACAATGTGTTGATGAGAAAAGCTTGTAATCGCTACCAATATAGCAAGAGATTTCTCCCTAAAGGTCTAAAGTAGACTCCTTAAGGATCGATCTCCTTGGTTATATATCAAATTTAAAATTTAAGAGAAATTTGAATATGAACTAGATTTAGAGACGATGTTTTTGGTGGTTACTTTCTTGTTCTTTACCTTTTACCCTGAAGATGTGTAAGGTAAATTATATGTTTGACTTGAATTTGACAGTTAAATATAGCCTTATACAGAAATGTTGACATAGGAATAAATTTCAATAATAATGGGTATCAGCGTCAAAACTCGCTTTTAAATTTTAAATTTTATATATATGTATATATATATATATATATATATATATATATATATATATATATATGGGAGAATATACAAATAATAACAACAGACGAGGACAGGTGGTGTAAATAACAAAAGTATATATTAGTATGATATATATATATATATATAATATATATAGTTTTAGGGAAAATAACCAATTTTATTATACTCATTTATTGTGCTTTTAATTATTAATTTTTCTATATGTGATAGTGGATTTTCATCGATGAGTTCTTGAAAATTGGTTATTTTCCCTAAAACTATATATTTTATATATACTTTATCTATAAGGCTCAATTTAATTTTAATTTTTTATAAATTGATTTTAATTGAGTTTTTTACCTGTAATTTTGGATTTTGTCCCTAATAATATTATTATTATTATATATATATATATATATATATATATATATATATATATATTTATATATATATATATATATATATATATATATATATATATATATATCGTTGTATCTATGTGTGTAACTCACTTCCTCTCTCTCTCTCTCTCTCTGTCTCTCTCTGTCTCTCTCTGTCTCTCTCTCTCTCTGTCTCTCTCTCTTTCTCTCTCTCTCTCTCTCTCTCTCTCTCTCTCTCTCTCTCTCTATGAAAATAAAAATACACACCTGGTTTAAGGACAAGGTAACGAAATAAATCATGTTGTCACGCTATCGCTGACCAGTAGCAACCATGTAGCACATAGATCATCGACATTTTCATAACTGTCACAAGATTAGTCAGCTTGGAAAACAATCTGCAAAACGTCATAATATAATGCGTTTGACCGGCTGTAAATACAACATTTACGTTGGTATCCGATGTACATTTTGGCATGGTCAGAGTAAGACAGCTGCCTTCTAATATTTTACAATTCATTGAAACAAATCTAATAGATGCATTGATATACACAATGCTACTAGGATCTCTAGTTCTTTCAAAACACACTATGTGTAATTGCATGTGATGTCATCAAGTCTCTCGTCGACAATATATAAGTTGTTTACGGAGACACCATGAGCATAGATCAGCATGTTTATTAACAACGTGAATTTGTTAAAGCCGTAAATAATGATCACTTGATTAGATGAATGTTGCTTTTCTTTATACATTTCATGAAGAAGATTAGGAGTTTGGCCAAAAATGATTTATGCATCAGAATGGACATGAGAATGGACATCAGTATATTCTTCTCTGAAAATCTTCAGAAAAAGAGAGCCAGCAACAATTACGCTACGCCATCGCTCTCCCTTCTCATATTCTTCCTTTTTTCAAACATAGATGAGAATGCCCTCATTTCACCTATCAAATAATGTTTAATATTTATAACTCAATGATACACTTAAAAAGGCTAACCGGTGATATCACTTACAAATAACAAGTTAGATATACGTGTGTGCGCGAACGTACGAGGAGGATTGTGTCAGTGTGTACTCTTATGTGTCTCTGTATGTGTACGCGTTTATTTTGAGCCCGAAAGTGTTCACGATACTACATAGAGGATTAAATGATTAACTCTGGCCCAATATTCACAAATGTCCAATACTTGTAGTGTATCTGTGTTCGGGACCAGTTCGCAACATATATATTTGACTATTATTAAGTTTATAGTGGATTTAACAACTTGTGTGTCATTAAATGACACTATCACCATGTAGTTGCCTAACATACATGCTTGTCTGGTTTGTGTGCATGAGCATATATATGAATATATGTATCTCGGTATTTACACGCACGCACAAACACACAAATACACACATACACACACATTCTGTCCCTCTCACTCTCTCTCTCGCTCTCTCTCTCTCTCTCTCTCTCTCTCTCTCTCTCTCTCACACACACACACACACACACACACACACACATATTTCTAATCAGGCTCTAAATAGTTCCCCCACATGTGGTTGTAAACCTCTTGCAAGTAACTTGCGTTTGTTCTCTTTTATATTCGTTAAATATTCAACAACGATGTCTCCTGGTTTTACTCTCAGAGGGTGATCTGCTCTGAGAGCCCTCGACAATATTAATAAACAAAGCCACCGGCACCAATGTTTGTAAGCATTATCGGTATTGCTAGACACAATACATTCCTTGGGCCTGCAAGCCCTAAGTGTGGGAAATTCGGTAATGACAGGTAAATATGTTGCCATGGCCCAGTTACATCTGAAAACAAGTACTAAGTTGGAAGGTTTTAATATAACTTATATCTTGATAACTGACTGATTATAAATGTAGTGTAATAAATATAGACATATATATATGTAATGACTGTTTACATGAAGCAGAGTCAATATTTTGTGTAGCATTATTCTCACATCCTATATACTTTTATAACCGTTTCAACAATACGTTATCTGTTATAGGTTTTATAATATTCTCAATTATTTTAGCAACTCCCCATCATTAAATCTAAATACAAATCCTCGCATATCCATGATTAGAATATCTATTTGCCAAATTATTTACGAAACGATCTATGCAGTATACACAATCCGACTAGATGTGATTATTAGGCAAAACCCCGTTAGTGTTTTCATATTCATTAATTACACACATTTGCAATATTGTATTTCTTCGTTGGTTCTTCCATGAAATTCATAGATTAATTGGATGAAGCCTTGCATTGAGTTAATAATTTGGGTTGGCTTTTGTTACGTTAGAAATTTAATCTTGGTCTCGATATTTAGTTACAATTAACGGGGATTAATATTGTTGATTTAAGCATTGGCGAGACGATTTCAGAATTGGAAAATAACCGTGGAAAAATCAAGCGCATTGTCATTAATTATTTTCAACAAAGATGCCATAATTGGTTGCCAATATTTTCCGAAATCAATTTGCTAATAAATTAACTTTTTAAAACTGACGTATTCTATAAAATATTCACTAAAGAAAATCCTGATGTGTCAGATGAAATTATGCAACGACAAAAATATCAAAAGCAAGCGGTCATACTGACATGCTTCAACAAAAATCAATTCAGCAGATTCTGAGTCGCCTACAGATTCCAAGATAGATTTTAAGTTGAATGATACAAAATAGCTGCAAAAGCAGTAACAGTGAATATGAAGGTGAGTATAATTTGAAAACAACTTATTTGCGATTAGACAATATATTTTATTGGTTTAACATCGTATCTATTTTGTATGGATCATGAAAACATATTTTCGCATCTTGTAATAATTCTGCTTGTTATTGCATTACTGAGCCCGTCGGTAACCCTTTCACGTGATTAAGAGAAAAAGAGGGAGAAAGGAAAGAGGGAAAGGGAAAAAGTGGGAGACAGACAAATAGAAGGAGAGAAAAGCGTCCATGACATGAGATAGAGGGAACGTAATCATAACGCTTTCACGTGATTAGTTGAAGGGAAAGAGAGGAGAAAGAAAAGGGAGAGAGAAAAAGAGGATGAGGTGAAGAGTGAGACAAAAAGAGGGAAAAAGATAGAGGGGGAGAGAAAAGCGACCATGACGTGAGGTAAGAAGAACGTAATATTTATTACGTGATTTAAAATGTAAGTTGAAGATAGAGGAGCGTTTAAAAGATAATTTTAGCAGATAAGTGATGTTCTGATGGTGGGGGGGGGGTTAAAGAAGAGTAGAGAGACAGGAGAGAAAGAAAGAGGACGGAGAGAAAAGGGAAGGGAGAGAGATGATTACGAGTGTGATAGTGATAGTGGACATGGCGGTGGTGATTGCATACGGATAAGTGTATTTCTATTAATCGAACGAAGATTTTTATATCACCTATCACATAAAGCATGCACATAAATGCAATTCCGTGAAATATTCACACATATATTTGCAGATAAATGCAATTTAAATAAAGATCGTATCATATGTAGGGTATTTTTATATGTAAAAAATGGGAAAATAAGAGTGAAAATTTATTATATGAGTATTGTTTATTAAGTCTATAAAATTGTGAATAAAGTGTATTAAGTAATTATCGCCTTCCAATGAGTTGCAGATAAGCGACTATCGTTCCCTACCGAAACAACACAGGCTTCGCTTTCAGTTTTTTTTTTTTTGTTTTTTTTTTGGATAAATTTATCAGAAATTATTTCCAACAGGTTTACCATTAATTCTGTGAAATATTCCTGTGTCCGGCTAATATCATGAGTTTACTTAAACTATAGCTTTACTATCGACCCAATAAATCAATTATGAAAATAACTTTAAATTAAAATGTTTTCACTTGATATATCAAATTATGATCTGTTTTGTATTTTATCTACGTAGGCAATATTTTAAACAAATATTATCTTGTGCAACATACCTTTAAAGGTTAATAAGTGTTAAAAGGAAACATATATAACAGAATATCTTGAAGCATGCGGAACTTGAGAAAATTATACATATCATTGTTAGTGCTATGATTACAAAGTTCAAATATCTTATATACAGGTGTAAGGAGTGTATATTGATACACTGTCAGACATCTTGGATCGGTAGTTAATTAGTAGCTTTTACTACCGCAATTTGTTTAAGGGTAGCTCATTCTGTATTATACCTAATGAAATCTGGTGTACCCCAGAATCAATTATTCGCTCGACTAGTATCTTCCTTCCCTACTTCAGTGGATTACATGTCATTAAGTTCACGAGTGGACACCTTTGACCACATGAGAGTAACCTGTCTATATTTACTTTTACCTTCCACATACAAGCAAATTCACATACAATGTAGATACTACACGCGAAAGGCTTTTCATTTCATGAAAAGATTTGTGGAAAGCATCGTCAGAAACCAGCCAAAATAATACCAGCCATTTACCTTTTTTATTTTTGTTTTGTTTTTTTACTTCGTTCTAATTGTTTTTATGTCCACTATCTATCCACTTTACCCTGTTTACATATTTATCATTATGTGTCTTGCTATTATTCTCTCTCTTTCTCTTTTCTCTCTTCTCTTCACTCACACACACCCCACGCCTTTCACTCTGATCTACATATCTATCATGACACCTTGCTTTATATAAGTATCTCCCCTAAATTATATGCCCCTGCAACTCACTTTACTTACACTTTCAACACGAACGCTCACTGCTAGAGTTATTCTTTCAATCTCAATGCATTACTGAAATTACTGCTTGGATTTACCTGGGATAATACTTAAGGAGCTATACCTTCACGGAAATAGAGACAAACCTTTATATCCTCCAGAACAAGAAGAACTGTGAACTTTATTCTGTCTACTGTTTTATTCTTCTATCTACTGTAAATTCTATCTAGAAATTTCCTGCATACATACCTTATCTCTGATGACGGAATATCCAGTATATGGGGCTGTTGACCCGTTACCTGGGACATCCCAGAAACAGGTCTAAGACATTACTTCTACTTCATTTCTGGTTCATCTTTACTCTACATAAATATTCTAAATAAACTGAGACGCTTGTCCTGCCTTCTTTTGTTTTCCTTTTCCTTTAATATACATATATTAAAGAATTATATATCTCAAGGGCACTATGAAGTACCAGATCTGCTAAAAGTAGGAATCAAAAATACTCCGAAGCCATAAAAATTAACACTAGGTTTTCACAATTATGGTTGGAAAAAAGAAGTGAATAAGTATTGCGTCTTACCTCTGCAATGTTACAAGAAGGAATGCCAGTGAACCTGATGTAAGGATTTCGAATTTTACGCCAAAAGAACTTCATTCTCTTCGGGCAAGTCTAATCATAACAAACCTATATATCATTTCAACCAATGCCTGTATTCGTTTCAGTGCCTAGCGCTTTTGGTGCTAAATTCGAAATCATGATAGCAGGTTAACGGGCATTCTTTCTTTCAATTTTGCAAAGGGAAGATGCAATCCCTATTCATTTACTGTTTTTTATCAACCACGAATCTTAAAATCTAGATGTTAATTTTTGTAGTCTCAGTGTATCTTTAACTCCTATATTTACCAGCTGGTGCTTCATAGCACCCTGGCACCCTTGATATGCATAATACTTATATATATATATATATATATATATATATATATATATATATATATATATATATATATATATATATATATATATACATATATATAAATATATATGTATGTATCAATATTACCAATATGGTTTTAAGATGGCAGGCACTAACATTATCTCTCATGAGTATTAATACTTCTTTATGTATATATAAATAAAACTAAGCATGTGTGTCGGTTTGCCTCTATGTATGTGTGAAGCACTAAAACTAAACATGTGTGTCGGTCTGCCTGTATGTATGTGTGCGTCACTAAAACTCGAGAACTACCCAACCGACTGTGGCCATACACACACACACACACACACACACACATACATATACACACATACACACACACACAAACACACAACCTGATGTATATATACATAAATATGTATATACATATATATACATGTATATATAAACACACATATATATATATATATATATATATATATATATATATATATATATATATACGTATATACATGTATATATATATATATATATATATATATATATATATATATATATATATAAATATATATATATACAATATATATACATATATATACATATATAGGCATATATATACATATCTATATATATATACATATACATGTATATATATACATATATATGCATATATATATATATATATACATAAATATATATACATATATATATAAATATATATGACAACATATCCAAATGTTCTTCATACTCTTTATCATGCAGAGTCAAACTGTATGGAGTTTACAGAATATGGATAGTGTCTGCTCCAGGCAAATGCATTTCATATGCCAATCAAGTGAGTTCGGAAATTCAATGGATCTGTTAGATATGCTGGTATTTTAGGAAGTGAGCTGACGATATCATTTTTGGTCTCTTGAAAAAAATAGCCACAATGAAGCAATCCGATTCCATCAAGAGAAGAATATACTTAGGAATGAAGTGCTTGTCTTAATGTTTGCTTGTTTTTCTTTTTTTTCTGGTTTCGTATGTGATCTCTTGAAAAATAAGTTTACTTCATGCAACTGACTGAATCACAGCAATTCCAACATCAATGAGACGAAACTTACAATTTTCAAGATCTGCCGGAGTGATTCTTTGCAAAAATATTGTTATACGATCAACTTTCATCCGGATATATGCAACCGTGATCAAGGAGTGCGAAGCGAAGGAATCAATGATGTTATGTTGAACGCTATCTATTAGTATTGACAACATTACTGGAAGACACTTCACTCTACCCGCTTGCCCAACGTAGACGAATTCTTATTTCAACAAATTATTAATTGTCAGGATCAAGGAGATTTTGAGATTTTCATATATTGGAACAAAATCAAAAAGAAAAGCCGTATATTTGCTTTGAAATAGAATGATATCCTGTGGAATGATATCTAGTCAGAGGCTTCATAATTTCAAACAATCGAGTATATTTCGGTCAATTTCATCATATTATTATGAACTATACATCCTATTCCAGTTTTGGCATAAGTATAGCTATCATATGTCAAAGTGTACAAATCTCAAGCTCAAAAGATACATCGCAGCAAGGAAATAGACAGCGTTTATAACGCAACACTTGGCATAATATTTCAAGCTTATAGAAGCTCCTTTTCAAATTGTATTGAAGTCAATAATATTAGAAAAATAAATTTTGAAATAAGCATCATATATTTTTACAATGAAAACAAAAGCTCTACAGATAAAAGTAGCGGACTCCTTTGTTCTTTGTGACAGTATTCAAGTGCCTGCAATATTTTTTTCGATATTTTTAAATGATATTCCTCATTGGTGTATTGATTGTGATTTCATTAATAAAACGCATAATTATTACAATAGTATCATCAAGTCCTGCTCTTATAATTCTTCCTGAATACAGTACACAATAGATTATTATTTCAAACTCCTGAAGAACCAGAATGTTAATAATGCATTCGCTTGCAGTACGTCAAAATATAAGTGATATAACATGATTAACTGAGAAGAATAAAAGATTTACAAGAACGATCTCTGCAGATCATTTTCAAGATATACCAGGACTGACACAAGAAGAGTTCTCATCTACATTACTCAATTATTTTTTTTAATTAATATCATTTACACTTGCAACGCTTCACATTACAACACGCAAAAGAGAGGAGTAGCTGTGATTTTTCCAATAAATGTTGTTTGACAGTCTCTGAGATTTGTATGTAACATAAGCCATTAAATATATTCTTATCTTACATCATCAGTATTTTGATAAACTTAAAAATCTTCAAACTACCTACAAGAATGTCAGTTATTTGGAAAGATTGCTAAAATATGCTCTAAATTTAAGAGAAGGGAACTAATTCCCACTGTGATGGAAACTCAAACTCTAATGAGTTTAATTTTTAAGAAAGCAATCAAATAGTTACTGTGTGTATATAAAATTAGGTGTGAGAGCGAAAAATATTTCGTGGGTAAAACATATCTTGCAGTTGATGTACTTTCTTAACATCTACATTTTTCTACCTACTGAGAAAATGCAGCGCATATAATTATTCCAATATATATGCCATTATAGATCCCATGTGCCTTTGCGTAAGCATATGTTACGGGGGGATGGACTAGTAGGTCTATTAGAGCATCAGAAAAGGGGCTTTGCAGTAAATTTTCTAGATATGCATTCCACTCCCTCTAAGATCAAAAAAAATTTCATTGAAATTCAGAAAATAAAATGTCTGGCCTCTAAGCTACATTAAAAACAACTACTGAGATCTGTAGATTTGACTTAAATGCACATATATTGAACACTGTTACTGCACATTGTATGGACATATATGACAACTTGAAGTCAATATGTAGCATATAAAAACAAAATTCTATGAACCTTGGTCAGAATTTTGTTTTTATATGCTACATATTACACAGCATATATTGACCTCAAACAGCCTTCTATTAAATAAAAGGAACGATAATGTGTCGCAGATGAAAATCTCACCGACTGTACAAGTAGAAATCAGTCGAATCATGATCAAGTGAAATTAGATCAATGGTAAATAAGTATGTATAATTTGCGCGCGCGTGTGTGTGTGAGCGTGAGTGTGAGTGTGTGTGTGTGTATGTGCGTGTGTGTGTGTGTGCGTGCGTGCGTGCGTGCGTGCGTGTGTGTGTGTGTGTGTATCTATGTGAGCGTGTGAAAATAATATATGACAATATGAAGCGCTGTATTACTTTATTATAATGTCTAAAAATATGACTGCATTAATGTAGCGAAGATAATTGATGAGATTAGCGGCTAGTGAAATTACTTTGTTGAAAGATCTAAATTACATATACAAGACATTTCATATAGCGCACCAATTAGAGAGTCATTTACGCTATTCTTCTTTATCAGCACTATGTTTCATCATAATAAATGTCCTCTGTGGACGATCTACGTTTCTCCAAATCTTTGTCAGCAGGTCCGCTTGTTAATTGAACATACACATCTTGCAAAGCATCTAAACTGAACATGAGATTATTGTTTTGCACGATCACCTACCGATATGCAATATGTTAACGTTGTGTAAATCTTCCACAAAGGCAGTATTCAACATAGACTGAATCACAAGTGATATATTTCACACTAACCCATGTCAATATTTTTGTTGATCTGCTTTACTCTCGGGTTTTCCATGTACCGGCATCCTGGTTTTGAAATAAGAATAACAATATGTCTTGAGCCTAGAAGATAATCGTAACTTACATGCTTTTTATGTCAAGTAAAATTCACCATGAAATTTTCTACCGATCGCTCGATCATCCGCCTGGAATGTAGATGTGATATTATTTATGATCTGAACAAGTGTTTCCAGATCATTGCACCAAGTTTTCGTCTCTATCACATAATTTGGCGAAACCAACAAATAACTTTTCCACCGGCTCAGAGCAGGGAATCGGATCTTTATATCGAGAATTTTAAGTAATATGCATCATTATCTCCTCTACAACACCTAACGGTACTCCAAATATCCCACCATCTGTAATTGTAGGGGAGAGAAACAGAAGGACAAGCAGACAAGGACACAAGGACACGAGCAGGCAGACAAACAGAGATAATTGACAGGCATGATTTAGACATTTCGATTTCTGAGACATTTCATTTTTCATATAAGTAGAGAATTATCTTATCATCTTTTCCTTTTGATGTCAGGGGGAAACATTTTTATATATCCATGCATATACATGGCGAAGGAGTGGCTGTGTTGTAAGAAACTTCCCGCCCAATCACATGGTTCCTGCTTCAGTCCCTCAGTGTGGAACCTTGGGCAAGTGTCTTCTACATAGCTTCGTGCCGACCAAAGCCTTGTGACTGGATGTGGTAGACATATTGATATATATATTTACGTACCTGGACTTGTCTCCCTACTTTGTTATATATATGTATATGTGTGTATGTGTGTATAGATAGATAGATAGATAGATAGATAGATAGATAGATAGATAGATAGATAGATAGATAGATAGATAGATAGATAGATAGATAGATAGATATGTTTCTTTATTAGCCACACAGGGCTCAACATAGAGGGGACAAAATACAAATGTAGAGTTTTTCTTTTCGAGGGGGGCGAAAACAAAACAGAAAAAAAAACAAAAGTGGGGACAACGATGAAAATAAATACATCGCAAAATGTTTGGGGTATTTAAAAAATATACGAAATAATGCAGAAAATTCCCAATAAATGGGGAGGTTATCCGTGGAAAGAAAAACCTACGAAAAGACCACGGTAACCTCGGTCCTTAGTGTCACAGTTTGTTAAATAAAATTTCTTTTATTTATACAAGAAACGTAAGTAACTCTCTGTTTACAAAATTTTTAAACGTTTTATAGAATCATGGTCAAGGTGGCTTCGTCATTTATACGTGCCATTCTTGCTACATGTATCCATCTTTTTTCGAAACATTTGCTAGACAACACTTGCCTCTCTACTCTCACCTTCCTTTTCAAGTGATACTTGAAAAAGTTGATGAGACATTGACCAGAGAGGAAAGTATTTGTCTCTAATATTTTCAGACGCGTCCACCAGATGCATTATTTCGCCATAGCCACAAGTACGATAAATACAGCTCTTCCTTCCCGTTTAAAGGAAGGAGGCGTGACGATATTGACGATAGACTCGGTTGATAAACCGACTCGTCCCACACGCGACAGCAGTCGTTCGACATAAGCCCACAGCTCCGAAATGGTTGGACACTGCACGAGTGCGTGCAGAACGGTTTCGTCGTTCTGACCGCATCTCGGGCAGGTCGGCCCCGCATTTCGCGAGCCGTGTCTATAGAGCTTATCCCGAACAGGAGCGGCGACAGGGGGCATCCCTGACGAACCGAACGTGCAATGTCGAAGGGTCCCGATAGAAGTCCATTGACGCGAACAACCAAACGGATGCTTGTGTACAAGGCAGCCATCCAGCCGCGGAAAACGGGACCGAAGCCGGCCGCTTCGAGGACGGCCTCCGAGTATCGATGGTCTACCCTATCGAAAGCTTTGGATTGATCCAAATTGATCAGGGCCCCACCCACGCCAGGTTCCTTAACTACCCTCTCTATGATGTAGCGCATCAGATGGAGGTTGTCATGGATGCTCCGGCCCGGCACGGCGCACGTCTGCTCCGTGCCGACCAGTTTCTCGATGACAAGTGCCAACCGCTTGGCTAACACCTTGGCCAAAATTTTCAAATCTGCATTGAGCAGAGTGATGGGCCTAAAGTTATCTATGGCGTCCCCCTTGTTTGGATCTTTCTTCAGCAGCGTTACCGCTCCTTGGCTCACAAAACCGGGAATGCTCCCGTTCTGCTGCCAGTTGCAGTACACGGCCGCCAAGACGTCTCCAAACAAGTCTGGCATACAGTTGTAAAGCTCGTAGGGCAGACCATCCAAACCCGGAGATTTGTCCGTCGAGCAACCCGCCGTCGCGTCCCTCACCTCCACCACCGTGATGACCCCTTCGCAGCACTCCGCCTCTCTTGCCGAGAGACGTGGCAAGCTGTGCAAGTCGGCACTAAAGTCCACCCTGCCTTCTCGCTCGCCACTCCTCCCAAACAGTCGGGCAAAATGCCGCTGAGACGCCTCGCACATTTTGATCGGCTCGAGCAATTCGCGCCCCTGTTCGTCTACTAGAGACCGGTTGGTGGCTCTGTTACCCCGCTGCGCCTCCGCCACCCGGGCCTCTCGTGCGGCTCCAACACCCTCATTCCTCAGAGCACGCATCCTTGCCCTGACAGCACACCCTTCGTGTTTAGCATTGAAGTGTTGGTCGAGGGCCAACCTCGCCGCTAAAACGTCGGATGCGATGCCATGTGGTATGTTTATTCTGACATCATCTCCTTCTTTCGTAAGAAGGGATTTTGTGTCTTTTATTTGTTTTTGTGTGAATGTCACTATTGTTCTTTTTTCCTTTAGAGCATTTGCGAAATTTGTTTTTGTTGTGCTGGCGGACATGTTCTTTTGAATATTTTTGTTTATGTTGGTGTATGTACTGCCTGGTTCAAAGGTGGTGGTAGTGGCAGCAGAGTTTGTTGAACAGGTGATGGTATCAGTGCTGACGGCCGATAACTTTACGTCCTTGCTGTTGTTGTGGTTTTTATTGGTGTTGTTGCTGGTGGTTGTGGTGGTGGTGTTGGTGGTGGTGTTAATTGTCATGGTGTCACTGGTGCTAGTAGATGGAGAGACTGTAGTAGCAGTCTCCTCCGATCCAGATTTCCTCATAGTTTTCATGGTGGTGGTGGTGGTGGTGAGAGGGCTGTTTGTAGCTGTAATCGCCGTGTTTGTGACGATTACAGCAGCTGCGTTCCTATCACTGAGAGAGCTCGCGCTACTCTGTTCTTTTTTTTCTTCTAGCATCTGAAGCCTCGGGAAATGCTCGTCAAAAGAACAAGACAAGCGTTCCAAAATTATGTTTCTCGACATTTTTCAAACGTCAAGAAGGAAATTTTTGTATTTTGCTAGGGCCGAAACTGCCCCTGGGGGCCAATTCCTGCCCTTGAAAATACACACAAATGAAGCCTAGGTGCTTCGCAACAAAATTATTAAAAAATTCCAACAAAATGTGGACAATAAAAGGTCAAATAAACGTTTACCTTCGCAGCCGATGTGACAGCACGTCCGTGAGAAGAGATAGATAGATAGATAGATAGATAGATAGATAGATAGATAGATAGATAGATAGATAGATAGATAGATAGATAGATAGATAGATAGATAAGCAGGTAGATAGATAGGCAGGTAGATGCAATGAAAATAACTTCTCGTGTCTAGTGAAATATAAAATGTTGAATACTCACATTAATTTTCTCAAATTAGATACATAACACACAAGACTTCATCAGCATTCGTTCATAGATTTGCAACATTTATATCGGGAACCTTATTGCATGAAAACTTCTATGCTGCGAATCATAACACGATCATTCTTCTTTGGTAACATAATTGAGCACATTTCTCTTCATATTGATATGTAAAATCTTCGGTATGAAGTCTTATAAATAGTTTTATTTTCTGCATGCTAACAGATTTCAGTACCTTACTGCTCTCACTTTAAATTTTACCTTATGTCTGCAATTGCCTAAAATTGAAAGTGCATATAATCGTTAGTATATCAACAGAATCTTTCCTTCGCTCTGCTATGTATTGACTACTTTTACTTCCACATCGAGTTAATTAGTGAACATTTGCAGCATTGAAGAATATATGTAATGAATGTGAAACGGCTTCGTAGGAAAGATAGTTTGCAATGTTATTCAGTATGTAAATTATCTCGCCCAATCTGGCATAATGTGAACCTTTCCTTTTAATGCTTCTAGTCAATTTTGTTACATAAATGCATGGGACAATATGTTGTTGCTGTTTATGATTTCTGTAGGTTTGGTCTCCATATGGGAAAATATGTTGTTGCTGTTTATGATTTCTGTAGGTTTGGTCTCCATAATTATTGTTTAATTTCATACAGGCAAGTTTTCCAATATCGTACCGGTATCTTGCATTTTATTAATGTTTTTGTTTCTAATTCTTTTCTCACCTTTTACAACACCGCAAGTTAATGGAATGCTGAAATTAGATTTTATTTTTTTTATACATGTTTCATTCTAGATATATTATACATCTCTTATTCTACATTTATATATTCCCTAGGTCCATCGCTCTCTCACATTTTGCATGTGTTTCATTATATGTGTAGCTTTGCACCTGAATCTGTATTTCTAATTTTGCACCTGAATATACATTTATTGGTTTGCACCAGAATTGCCTACTGAATAATTTCTAAGATATTTCGATAATCGTTTACCTATTAAATTAGCATTTATAAATACGTTTTGACCAAACGTGTATGAAATATACTGGGCCAGAACTCATGAGATACTCTCTAAGTCTGAAAAATCTCCCATAATCTTAACGTGTTTGTACATATTTGTATTTGTCTGTGTAATTATAAAACCATTGCGAGCAACGAACGACTGTTTCTATGAGACAGTATATATGTATATATATATGAGTGTGTATGTGTGTGTATGCGTGTGTATTTATGTGTGTGTGTGTATACATATATACATATATGCGAACGCACACACAGAGCTATTCAACGTTATAAACCAAGGAAGCACTTTAGAAATTATTTATAATTCCATCACCCACATATAAGTTCGAGATTTGAAACAGCGTTTGACAGTCAGTTGTATTAAAGTTAGATTTTCAAAAGTAATACATTATATACAATTACATCATTATAAATTTTATCTTCCACAAATCGAAAACTTGAAATTGATAAATGTGTGTTACAAAGCCTTTCAGTAACTTCTGAAGTGCATTCCCCTTCATACAAATATACATGCATATATATGTCTCTTTCTGGGTGTGAATGAGGGAATGTGTATGTGAATGGATTCACACACATTTCTTTCATAATCAAAAGCAAATAATTTCAAACTATTAATGTGTATCGAGATTGATTATATTTACTTCTCTGATGAATATTTCAGAATGTTAGGAACGTCATATATAATATTCATTTTTTGGTGTTAGCTTTCTACGTTTGTTTCGAAGGACTGTTGCCTTTAACATAACGTCCGTTTTAAACGTACTAATTTAATGTGGGTTTATGGATATATACTCAATAATTATATTGAGTTATTGCTTCTCGATTATAATCATCAAACGTGCCACATTTAGTAGATTAATGTAAGAATAGCAGCAGTAAATTTGATATTGCACATATATTTGGTATATATACATACAATATATATATATATATATATATATATATATATATATATATATATATATATATATATATATATATATATACATATATATATATATATATATGTGTGGGGGGGGGGGTGTATATGCTCTCTCCCTCAATCTCACATATACACAGAAACATGGAAACCTACAGCCGCCATATGTATATACGTACATATATATTAAATGAAAGACAGAAGACAGAATATACGAGAATTTATTATTAATCACGACAATTATTTCTACACATCTAGCATCGATTCCTCTTGGGTGGGACACTCAACAGACCATAAATAATGCGGTTTTGTCAATTCCATGAAATGAAAGTCGGAGGGGGACGGGAAAAAATACCTGCATCAACTTGTTATAAAAGCGAGTATTAATTTTACATTGTACTTAATCTTTGTGCAAGTTTTGAAGAGTGCAGTTCGATTTGAAATTACTTCTTCAAAGCTACAAAAGGAGTGACAAAAGAGCATAGTCGGCTTATTTTGCTTTATGAGTTCAATAAAGAAACAACTGAACGAAAATACTGAAGTATATATATGCAGTATATGGGGATCAGACAATAACTGTAAACCAATGTCAACGGTCGTTCCAGAAATTCCGAGCCAGAAAATACAGCCTATAAGACGAGCCTCGTCCTTTCAGTTCTGTAGAGCTGGACGAAGACGTCCTACAAACCCTGGTGGAAGAAAATCCTATCGTAACTGTTGAGAAACTAGCAGAGAAGCTTGGTTTTTGTCATCCAACCATTCATCACGATACCTTTGAGGCAAAAGAAATGTCAGTAAATTGGGTCAATGGTTTCTTCACAAACTTACCCACTCTAATCGCCCTCAGTGAGTGAATTTTCGTTCTTTTTTGCTGCCACGTCTCACGAATGAACGTTTTATGGACGGAATAGTGGCTGATGACGAGAAATGGGTTCTCTATAAAAATGTCAATCGCCCAAAGCAATGGGTAGGGAGAGGAGAAACACCGGTGCCCAGGCTAAGGAATGACTTCACCCACGTAAGGTGTTTGTTGGAACATGAGAAGTTTAGTCGACTTCGAATTTTTAAACCCAAACTAAACGATAACAAAGTAGATATACTGCGAGCAGCTGGAGTGACATAAGTCAGCACTAGAAGAAAAACGATCATGTTTGGTTTCAAGTCGGAAGGTGTTCTTCCATCAGAATAATGCTCGGCTACATACAGTGGGGATGACATTCCAAAGGCTAGTACAGTTTGAATTGGAAACGATGCCCCACAAATCATATGTCACCGGCCATTGCTCCATCTGATTATCATTTATTCAGCAGTCTCCAAAATCATTTATACGGCAAAAAATTATGAATTCTGTTGACGGGGTCGGAAAAGTAATGGAGGAGTATTTTTCATCACGGACAAGTGAATTTTGGAAGAGGGGCCTTGCATCCTACCCGCTAGATGGAAGAGAACTGTAGAGAACGAAGGAGATTATATTTTAGATTAAAAAATAACTTTGTTTATCTTAATTTTAAAAATAATAGAAGTATAAAAAACGCATTATTTATGGATGACCATATAGATTGATAGATAGATAGATATATAGATAGATAGATAGATAGATACATACATACATACATACATACATACATACATACATACATGTATAGCTCTTTAACCTTTTAGCCAATTTCGGATCTAAAGGTGCAATCAAGCTGGGGCACCACCGTTATATATATATATATATATATATATATATATATATATATATATGTGTGTGTGTGTGTGTGTGTGTGTGTGTGTGTGTGTGTGTGTGTGTGTGTGTGTGTGTGTGTGTGTGTGTGTGTGTGTGTGTGTGTGTGTGTGTGTGTGTGTGTGTGTGTGTGTGTGTGTGTGTAACAATATTAATAATAAGCATTTCTATGAAGTTGCATAGCATTGCCTTTAATTCTTTAATATATATTCTGTTTCACATAGACCAAGACATGTTTTATATATATGTAAAACTTTTGAATGTGGATTTTCTTTATTACAGACAAACAAAAGCAGTTTTCCAAGTATAAATGTTGGTGAACAAATTATATATAATTATAAATTGTCACTCCACCGTAACGCAGATTTTCTTGGTATATAGCGAATATCTAAGAAATTAGCTGTGTATAATACAATTTTACTCATCGTTCGTTCAGGACCAGTCCCTACAATAAGTACGTTATTTAGTATAAAAAAATTAATACGAAGAACTTCATTTCTATATTTAGACAAAGAACGAATAACCCGTCCTCACAGTGTTTTATAAGAACGACATGCTAGCCGTCTATTATTGTGTCAATGAACATATTTCTGCTAAAACTATAGGGAATTAAATATGTATATTTAGTGAATGCAGTTTAAACTCACGATCATCGCTAATAGAGAGTATTATTAATATTTCATATTTCAATTTAGGAAAGAGTTTCCCTAATAAAAATTTAAAGGTGTACAGAGTTTGCATGAGAAACTTAGCCGACCGCACATATCATTCATAAATATCGAAGAAAACAACACAAGCTGTAGTGATAGCTAATATAGGCACGTTACTTATGAGTGTGTGTGTGTGTGTGTGTGTGTGTGTGTGTGTGTGTGTGTGTGTGTGTGTGTGTGTTTGTGTGTGTGTGTGTGTGTGTGTGTGTGTGTGTGTGTGTGTGCGTGCGTGCATAACTTCAAAATAGAGTATGTGAAAAAAGACCACGGAGGTTTGCTTTGAGATTGTGCCCATGTGCAAATTTCGTATTTCTTTTGGACCTCATAAATAGACAAACAGACATGAGGCTGCAAATCCAGAATTAACCGAAAGCCGCTAAAGTGGCAGAAAAGTGTAACTTACGAGCACTTAAGTCAATATTTGGAAAACAACAGTAAGACTGGTGCGATATTGACAACAATGAGAAGAATGTAGTTATTACAAATCAACATGTTTTAACGGGAAAATATCAGAATATAAACGTAACAGAAGAATATTGAGTGAGGACATATCTGTGTGACTTCGAGATAAGTGTGTAATGTTTTTTGCGAAAGATAAACAGAAAAGCCGGCTGGAAGAAGCAGTGTATAATTTAAATGTGCTATTTATTAGGTATGCTTTATGAAAGAATAAGTGGCTTTTTTCTCTGGTTTGATGTGCCTGCGTATATGGAAATAGCGTGTATCTATAAGTGAGAGCGTGATACATATACTCTGAAGCCCAAGCATACACACTCACAATATACGTATGTATATATATATGACACGCGTTCAAGTTTCCCTGCTGGGCAATCTTTAGAAATGTAGCTTATCTTTTGATATACATATTTATGAGCTATATATTTTCTTGATAGAGTTTCTACTTTGCTACATACACATCCTACAATGATAAACATCTAAACAATACACACCTCCTGTATTTCAATCCCATCCACTCATAATGTCACTGTCACTAACTATCAATACATACGTATGCACATGATATCTGAACTTCTATAAAATTATATATTTTTCTCAATATGTCAAGATAATGTTTCAGTTCATTTCATATATTTGTGATATTTACTTTATTTTTCATATTCTAGTAGTGGTTTTGGTAGTTATTGTGCCACTGGCGTTGATGTTATGATTGTTGCATGCTCTGTTATATATTTTTCTATCTCTACTCCCAACGGAATTTTTTTAATGGGCAATATGATAATGTTTGCTTTGAATTATATTTTTCTATGTGTCACTTCATCTCTTGCGTTCTAAAGTATTGTTCTATACACACTAACACACACACACATACACACACACACAGACGCACGCACACACACTCACACACACATAAATACGTTATACACATATATAAAATAAAGACATGAAAAAGATAGATAGATACATAGTGAAACACTTATTACAGTTTTTTTAATGTCACCTAGAAGAATCCTGCAAGTGAGCTTTTGATACAGAACCTTGCGGATCTACAGGAAAGTTTATGTCAATTTGATCAAATGATACTCAACGTGGAGTGTAAGGCACATGTCTGACAGATAGATTGACAGACAAATATATGGAACTAAGGGAAACATGTTATGAAACGCCCTTGTCCTGAGCATTCTAAATTGCTAGGCATAAAATCTAAGCATGCTGTGTCAACTTGTTTTTGCGAAATCACATCTTCGAATATACGGTAACTGATGAGCAGCAATCAAAAGATAAAGAATCTGCTTTAGGACTGAGCGAAGCAGGTCTTCATAAGTATAACTCTGATTAAGCAAGCATAACACCATGAGCGAGGAATATTGTGAGTATTTCTAGATAACATGGTGTCTTGGCTCTGCAACTCACACCTGTGTGTTCTAACCATTGAGCCATCACCTATAAACAATGCTATTAAATGATGTAATACGTCATGAATCACACAACTATTAATAGAGTCAGAGGTGATTAACAGAGCCAGAGATATAATTAGATTGTCGACAGAAATATTCCATTTGGGAAATAATTTCAGTGTTCAACGTTATACTGGACCCATTGGCATGGTGAAAATAGATATGAGCATCTTTTGGAGACACCGTTTATGTCGATGTATTCAGAAAATGTTCAGGACACCAAGAGGTGTTTAGACCTGGTGAAGAGCAAATGGTGTTTGACCAGATAATATTGTAAATTTTCTTGAACAAAGAATGTGACTGCTTATGGTTTTGCTTCTGTCTTTCGTATAAGTCACAACAAATTCTTTAAATGTCTCCGTATTGATGTGGATAGTGCATATTTTGATGTTGTGAATAAAGGAAAACAGGAATAAATGCATTCGAATGCTGGGCGAAAGTAGTTAAAATCAATCCAGGTAATCTCTAAGCACCAAAATATATGACTAAATGATGATTAAAGAATCAAATCTGAAATCATTAGTCACGTGGCCAAATGAGATGATAACAACAAACTAATCATTATCGATCTCATGACGAAATTCTGATTTTCCAATGATCAAGGGAACGAAAAAATCTTCTGAAGTAGGTACCTGTACACATATTTGGAATTTAATTACGCCGTATACCCAAGGCACAAAACATGTGCCTGCTTTACACTTTGTGATGACACTAACAGTAGCAGAAATTATACCACCTTGGACATGTTTAACTTACATTTTGTATATTTTTTAATGTGGAACTAGAAGCAGCTGATAGTTACAATCTGCCCAATTAACAAAAGAAGCCTGAAACATTTACAGACCTAGATTACAGCTGACAATGTGGTCTATGCCATACTTCTGTACAATATTTGAACATGGGATCCAGAGCGGCACATTACATGCCATTACTAATCGCATGCGAATACTCATTTCATATAGGGCAGTGGTTCCCAACGTTTTCACTACCAAGTACCTCTTTTTTTTCCACGGACCACTTCTAATATGCCTATCCTTGTGTATGTATATACACATATATATATATATATATATATATATATATATATATATATATATATATATATATATATATATATATATATATATATATATATATACATATGGATAGGGTGATAAATTGAATATTAATTCAAGTTAAAAACAAGTGGCCTAGCATATAAAAATCTGAAAATTCTGAACAAATTGTATTACACGTGTATAAGGGATGACCACTAGGTGGACATCCCTTATACACGTGTAATACATACATACATACATATATATATATATGAAGTTTTGAATTTGGTCCACGGACGCCAGTCCTATAGTTGCAGACCACACGAGGTAGACGGACACATGTTGGGAGCCACGGATATAGAGAATCATTTTCTTGTTTGATACATAGAAACGTATATCTGTTAGAAATATTGGTAAAGCAGATCCAACAAACCGAATTGCAAATAAAACCAGACATAATATAGATCCGTTCGAAAGGACAAAAGTTTATATTCATCCATACAGCTCAACGGAACTGTAAAAAAGAAAACGGAATAATTTTAAAATCCCTATGAAAACATATATGTTCCGACAACAAATATAATCAGTCTACTCAGTGTAAAAAATTCATATTTATATCTATATACATTGGTGGACTTCTATATGCTATTAAATAGGAAAGTGACAATATTTTCGTAAATACGATAAGTAAGCAGAATTAGTACAATTATAGTAAATTATAAGGAAACAGCCCATACGAACACACACACACACACACACACACACACACACACACACACACACACACACACACACACACAACTTCATGGATACATATGTTGATAGAAGTATTTACTTGTGTATATAATATATGTACTACTGTAGACTAACAGATATATATATATATATATGTGTAACACACGTATAAACAGGCAGACAGACTGACAATTGGACAGACAGACAGACAGACAAGCAGACAGACAAGCAGACAGATACATAGATAGATAGATATTGAGTAAGTAAGGGAGAGAGAGATGCATCATGTTTAAAATAAGCTTGCTTACTAACCCGGGAAAACTTAGGTTTTCGAAGATAACAGTAAAATTGACACGCATTCTCCAATTCTAATCAATTAATAAATCAATTAATATTATTTTGATTATGAGTAAAACTTATCAACGAACACTTGTTTGTGGAATGAACATATAGAATCTTTCTCCCATTTTAAGTTTTTTTTTTTTTTCATTCTTTCAGGCTTTAATAAATGTTCAATAAGAACCACTATCGCCTAACTTTCTTTAAATCATTATCCTTGCACGTTAGTTGATTGACGTCTCTCATTCCATTATATTTTATTCACTTTTGAAAGTTTACCATTTCAGAAACAAGGAGGGCCAGGCAATGTGTCGCTACGCCTTCTGGATGCTGAAATAGATCAAATCTTCAAACTATTTTTGCTCCAACTGGAGTACCACTGACCAAACACAATTAAATAAAGATATTTTTATTTGAAAATACGGACTACAGTTAAAAATACTCTAATATCCTTAAAAAATATACATGGATTCTCGAGTGGTGTCGGAACAAGTAGGCCATAATTTAATTCCTACACACACACACGCACACCTCCTACACACATTCACACATAAACACAATATCTCTATCTCCCAGGAACATACATCCACAACTAACACACACAAATACACTCATATATACACATATATACTCGCACCCGTACAGGCACACACTCAGACACATATGCAGATACGCACACACACAAATACAACAAAAGCTACGCTCACACACACAAGCATACGCACACACACACAAACAAATAGAATATACCCATTTCCAGAAAGAACGCCCACATTCCCAGAAAAAACACACACACATACACACGAAATACAGTTCAACAATCACAACAAACACAGGCACAAATATATATACACTTACACAAGGACGTACACGTACACAAGGACGTACACATACACAAGGACGTACACGTACACAAGGACCTACACGTACACACTTACACACACCCCACTCTCACAAACACAACAGGCACACATACACACGCACACACACGTACACACACAGCTCTGACAAATATAACTCACACACATGCACACGTATACACACAAACCGCTCCGACAAATATAGCACACATATGCACACACACACCGCCCCGATAAATACAAAAACACACATACATGCACATGCATACTCACTTACACACATACACACACGCGCGTGGACAATTATAACACACATACACAGATACCCGCGTCCACGCACACACCACCTTGATGAACGCGACACACACACATACACATGCGTACAGATATGACCTAAGAAACGCAACATAAACGGACACATGCACATATGCACACCACCCGACAAGCGTATCACACACACACACACATGCACATCAGGTACACACACAGCACCCTCACAAATATAACACACACACATACACATGCATACGCACGTACACACATAGACACACCAATATTTAAAATATAACACACTCATACATAGGCATATACACACATGCATACACACGTTCGCACACAGTACCCTGACAACCTCAACGCGCACATACTCACACACACGCGCGCGTGCACACATACGCGCACAAATACGTTGAGACACACGTACACACACGCACAAATAAAACACACATATACAGGCACACATTTTCACACATGCACACTCGCACATAAACCGCTATTCGTATTTCTCAGAAAATCACACACACACACATCCATACACACATGCAATTAGACGCAAATACACGCTATTCTTTACTTATGAGTCATACATATAAACCCCAAAACCCAAGCTAAAACTACTGAACCTTAATAGAACCAGCTCGCCAAACAAGCTTTTCTTAGCTCCACAATTAGAAATCAAACAATCGTGAGCTACTTTTTAAAGGAAAAGCAATTCTAAGCCACAATATTTTAAAAGCAAAACCATCTTTTAATCACATGACTGCCATCAACAAAACACTGTATTATTTGAGTCACCATTTCTGTATAAAATACTCGAAATTGTCAAATTCTATCCAGATGCAAGACCCTATAGACAGATCCGAGAACCCTAAATCATATGTTATTTCTCTATTCACCTTTTTTCAATTTAAGATGCTGCAAAAAATATGTGGTTTCTGATCACAGAGAGGCTGAAACGTTAGCACCCACAGATTGGCAAACCAGACACGTTTTATCTTCTTGACAGAAACTCTATAACTTGATATAGATATATTTATGTAAACTAATTTTTATATTCTTATCATGGTAAACATTTTTATCACCTGAACTGAATGTTTTTATGTAAATTATTATTTGACTGATAAACAGAAGATATGCAAAATTTTCAAACTTTTTCTTATCGTTGTCAAAGACTCTATCACTTGATTTGTATACATTTATGTAAACTAATTTTTGACACCGGAGAGGATACACAGAAACACCATACCATACTTTTGGAAATATTTTTTAATAATGG
Organism: Octopus bimaculoides; assembly: GCF_046866305.1. Lineage (NCBI taxonomy): Eukaryota > Metazoa > Mollusca > Cephalopoda > Octopoda > Octopodidae > Octopus > Octopus bimaculoides. The sequence goes on along the minus strand of NC_142936.1, from coordinate 52,039,511 downwards.
AAACCGGTTTAGTTAATAAATACTTTAAAAGACTCCTGTGTGTTCAGATTATCTTCTTTATATTTTAACTCGTGCAGTAATCCCCAACTTTACTTTAAGGAAAAGAATCTGAAGATACATATATAAACGTATCCCTGGACACATCTAAAACTTGTTTGCATAAATTCGATTTGCTTCAGCTCATGCCTGAATTCTGGTGATAGATTTAGTATTTTGCATGTAATAAAGGTGATCATCCCATTTAACAAGATTCGAAAATATATTTAGCTTTTCACGGGTGCCCGTGTCTAAAGTTACTGCTGTTAAGAAGTAGTGGACACTTGACATAATGTACACTGAATTGTGTATAGTTAATATCTACATACTTAGCATAAAAATCTACACGTCATGCGAGTTCCTCACAATATTTCAATTAGAATTTATTCCATTTTTATAGACGGTTTCGTATCAAATCATTTAGATTTAGTTTTATTTCAATGCTTGAGTAGATTACAACTGGTTTTACACTGAGCATTCGCTACAATCAGTTGTTGAGCATTTACGAAAGCTATTGTTTGCTGTTTGGGAACTAATTATCCTAACGGCTACGAATTTCAATATTTCTAGTTTTTCAACAAAGGAAATTAATTATGCATTTACGATTCTGAAAATAATAAGAAAAATTTCCTCCATATCTTTCGGGGAAATATATCTATATACATATACATTCGTGTGAACGAACACATACATATTTATGTATCAGTTTTATGTGCCAATCCTCGGATTTTTTTATCCCTTTAATATAGCATCGATTATATAATGAACGACAATGGTATTTATGAATTGAGTAACTGAAAAAAACCTCTACAAGAAATATTGTACCTCATAAAAACATTTTACTGTAAAAGCTATATGAAGACACATGTATACTGATGCATGAATAAACTTACTATAAAATTCATTTCTGAGAAGAGAAATTGTCTTACTGTAATGCTTTTAATATTATTTTTATCATATATTGTTTAATATGTCACCTGTTCCCATTTGAAAGGTCTAATGACGAAACGTTAAATTATACTAATACACAAGTTCTGGAACCTATACCTTCAAATGTGGATTCCAGTGAAATTATCAGAAATGAGACGGTAATATTAAACTAAGCGACAATTGACAGCAACCCCAATTTTATTTAGTGTCTCATTTTAAATGCTGCCAGGAAAATCATGCCTTTTACATGGGCAAAATTCACTTTGTTATTTGTTTTTTAAGAAAGAACATAAAACCGATTCGCAACAAATTTCTATTGCCACATCACAGGAAAAATTCTGAAGTTTAGTGTTGATACGAGTCATAAAAATGTAAGAAGGGGACATTTGCAAAGAAGACATGTATTCGTTTGTAACCGTACGGAACAGGACACAGCTAAAGCTGCTGATGAACATATCTATAGAAGCTTTGCCATTTATTGTTTGCGACAAGTTATTCCACTTAACAGTATTTGTTGTATTTTTATATGTAGGATCAGTAGACGATGTAAATCGGAATCTGCAAACCAATAGCAATATGTTTAAATTAAAATTTCATGAAGGGCTATGCTAATCACGAACAACTATATCAGCAAAGTGAATAAGCCGGCAATTTTCTCTACAAAGAAATACGATGAGAACCGAAAACATTTATATAAGCAATGTGAGCTGTATACCTTATGTCTGAACGTTTGTGTTAGAAAGTGGAGACAAACTGTCTGAATGAAAAATACATCTAATAAGGAGGCGAGCTCCAGTCTCCGAGTTGGTAATAACCAAATTATGCAGAAAGTTTTAAAATAGTAATCGCATAAGTAAAATCCAATATACGAACTAACACAATAAAGAAATTCGGGTAAGTAGGAAATATTGTTTAATAGTAGCATTCTTTTAGTTTTGAAAATTAAAAAAGAATGCTAACAAACTACAAATGTACACACAATATGTTGATGGGATATTTGAGAAACTGCTCCTCAGAAAATGAAACAAAATAAAAGAAACATAAACGAGAAAAAGCCAAGGGAAACTTTAAAAGCAGCAAAATATTTTCCTACAGGTTTAAGAACGAAAAATTATTAAGAGCATTGCTTGAAACAAAGCGTCAATTCTACATAACCATAGAGAAGATAAATTCGATACTTAATATCCAATATATATATATGTCTTCCATACAGACCTGTAACACAGTTGTCATAAATATTTTCCAAAATTATTTATACAAGTAAGGGTACCAATCTATAAGTAGATGAAGGTATAGAGATATATAATTTTCAGTATGTACAAAAACATTTGAATTGGAGAGGGCTGCTATGATTTGGAAACAACTATACACAGTGGAAATTAAAGAAAATTACCGACATATTTTGAAATATAAGGTCGTGTCAGAAAAATGTCACAAGTCTAAAAGAATATAGAACATATACCGTTTATAAGTTGCAGTACTAAGATTTTATATACTAGCAGGAATGTGGACAGTATTGAATTAAACACCTAGCGGTGATTCGTTAGTGGTTTTCACAGATGCCTGGTATAAATATTGCAGCGTAGGAATAGATGCGGAGATGAGTATTCTGTATCATACTAATAATTGTAGAAAATCTTGGGATAGTTAACCCTGGTTTATTTTACAATTTATAAGAAGTTATAATATGCTAAGTGCTATCTAAAGTAGACCATTGACTACAGATATAGCGTAAATCATTTGCATAATACTTCTAACTAAACCTCTGGGCTTTCTACGACGAATAGTGTATCTACCGGTACACTATGAAGTACCATGGTTATTTCCATAGGAATGAGAATATGTTCATGCCGGGAGGAGATCACGGGTGATATCTAAGTGATGAACGGTATGAAGATTAGTGAAAATAATTATGGAAAACTCAATATTTAAAATTGAAATGTAAATTTATTTCTTATTTGCAAATCTCAAGCACTAAAGGCGAAGACTCGATCGACTCGATGCTACTCGCTTTCAGCGTCTGTGTAACAGTTCTAAATATCGAAAAGTAGATAGAGATCAATAATCAGGATCGGCGGCAAGGATGTCGATTTGATAAACTAACTCCAATTCCTAAACTTCCAAATGTAACATAACAGCGAACACTTGTGCGATTTGGCCTTTTTAGATATGTATAATAACACATGATAGGCTGACAAGGTTTCTCTCATAGAATGTGAGAAAACGAGGTTTATTTTTCATCATAGTTCCCGTTGCAGACCACACACTTCTTCCATTGGTGTTGCAGTGCTTGGATACTATTGGTGGAGCGGGGTTCATCTTGTTGGTCAAAACGTCATCAACAGCGGATATGACATCATGATGACTGTGATACTGGTTCCCAGCCGAATTTTTCATTTTCATTTCGGAGAACACATGTTAGTGAGATGGGTCCATATCGGTTGAATATGGAGGGTGATCAATCAGTTCAAATCAAATGCTTAAGTGTATGTAGACTGTGAAATTCTTAACAAGGAAAATCCCTAAGAACTAGGAGTGGGTAGCATGAAAGGACTTAAAATATATTTACATGACTATATTATTCCTGGAAATATATTAGGACGTTGACATTTTATGTGTCTGTGTATTTCTGCTCCCTCTGTAGATGTAAACATTCGCATGTGTGTGTATGTTTGTGTGTGTGTGTGTGTGTGTTTGTGTGTGTATCAATATATGTTTCGAATTGAGGTTTTATATAAACATATACAAGTTAATGATTTCAAAATTTACTCAGGTATATATTCAATATTTGTAATGATATATATATAGATGTTTGCCTCATCTCGGAATTATTAAAGATGACATCAGAAAAATATAGTGTTCACAAGTTTGGTTTTGCAGTTAGTTGGTGTTTGCATGTTCATACATTGTCGTTCCAGTGTTCTATATCGGACGCCTTTCAGGACGGCTTGACCTCTATTCATATGAGATCAGATATATAATTACTAGAAATATGTACATTTATTTCGTACTTTCTGAGTTGGTCAATGTATAATTCGAGAGACATTTCTGGTGTTTCTATTGCATTATAACATTAATAGGCCATGTAAAATCTGCCTTCATTCACTCGTTACTGTCATTTACGGTATTTTAGATTTTATTGCCAACGTAACATAACAATAGTCAAACTTATGTCGGTAAAACAGACCGATCAAAATGTTATGCATAAGAGAAATATTACAAAATGTCTTTATGCTTTCTTGATAATTTGAAATGACTTGTGGAACTGGTAATAATATGGCTTGAGAATCTGTAATATTATGAAACAGCGCTTTGTATTTATAATTAACGTGTTTAGTTGTTTGTATGTAATGCTGTTGTTAGTCCCGATCCAACGTCTTTATGTGCAATTCTGAGAATATATCTAAATTATATTCTCTTACTTCATATTTTAATATTCTGTTCATAAGAAGAATGTCAAGTTAAAGCTACTGGGCCGATCCAATGATACGTAAATATCAAAGTTTCAAACTCGAAACAGGTACACGTCTTTGCACATGAATTACTTATTTTACGTTTCCATGGAAACAGGCTGTTAAAAATTGATACTTTACTTGATTTCACACTAAACCCATCTCGTACAGTGCTTTAGAAATGCTGTAGGGTATGACATGGCACAAGAATACTAACAGCATACAGGTGATATTAAATAAGAGTTCGGCGTTTTTGACTCTTAATGTTTTCTTTTAATTAGAAAATTCACCTGCAGCGACAGTTTTCGAAATGAAACTAAATTTTGGCAGCCAGTAATTAAATTTCTGCAAGTTCAATCTAAATATAACATCTTTTCTTGTATGTGAGGGTTCTGCAAAGTGTTCCCTTAAAACAGCAATTCTATATTAAGGTGACATATCAAATTACCCTCTGTAATTCTGCATTCTCAAAAACAAGTAAAATGATATATTAAAATTGCTACAAGGAAGTTACTTTCGTTCGTTTGGCTACCTTGTTCCTTTTTGTTATTTTTTCCTTATTTAAAATTTGTTTAATCGAAATCCTCACGAAATCATATTACAAAATGTCTTTATGTTTTCTTGATAATTTGAAATGACTTGTGGAACTTGTAATAATATGGCTTGAAGTGAATTACCGAAGTTCATACAGTTGGACACTGCATGATTAAACCTTTTTTAACCAAACTATCATTCCATTATAAATGGAACTTGTATCTATTTATTTTTGCTGTTCTGTTATGCTATGTTAGTATTATGATTATTATTAATAATATTAGTATGATAATACTAATTATTATTACTAGTAATATTAATACTAATACTAGTATTTCTTAATTTTTTTTTGTCTCTTTTGTATTTGTTCGGGCTTAATTAATGTTTCTCACAACTCATTCCATTTTCTACAATTTTCCAGTATTTCATTATACGATTTATTTATTTTCGTTCAGATCCGTTCATTTCAATTTATCCACATATTTATTATATAAATTGTTCTTCCTTGTTTCCATTATTTTTCATTTTATTTCTATCTGTCTTTCTTCCTTTGCTTAAAATTCATGCATTATCTTCCATTTTCGCTATGTGAATTATCGTTGATATCATTCAGTTATATTTCCGTTTTTTTATGTTATTTTGTTTTTCATACTTTTCACTATATCTAGCAGAGAAGAGCTGGAGCCTACACAACGCATTCTAGAAATTTAACTATGCCACTAAATGCGATAGTTATAAAAGAATCCGCATAAGATATGAAGCTACTTACATACCGCCTCATACAGAGATTCTTGTCATCTCAAATTTCGTACGTAAAACACATTACTCATGTGCTGATAAACAGAAAGTAAATGAAATCAGATCAAGTTAATTTCATTGTGATCTGTACCCTTAAGGTGTTTGCTACAATTAGGTCATCTGTTCTCTTTTTCATATTTTCAACGTTATAAAGTACAAGATTATTGGTATGAGATACTGAGTTTCATTTAGAGCTTTTGTTAAAATCGGCTAGTAGGGTTCAGTGTTACAAGACTTAGGTCCTTTTATCAAAGCAAATCTGTATTTCCGTATATTTGCACTGATTTCATATACCAATACTTTAGTGTAAAGAAACGTCGCATCAGATTCTCTGGATATGGAGACGCATCGTATCCTTGTGAAAAAGCTATATATTTTAGATTGTATGTATGTATGTATATATGTATGTATCTTTGTATGTATGTATGTATGTAGGTAGGTAGGTAGGTAGGTAGGTAGGTAGGTAGGTAGGTAGGTAGGTAGGTCACATCGATACTCTCACTAAATATTGGAGGAAAGTTGCAACTCAGCAACAAAACCAAAATTCATATCGCATGTAGTCAAGCTTTATGCATAGTACTCACCGAAATATAAATTAAAAACTGATATCGCAGATATAGAATAAAATTACTCGTTTATGTTATATCGCGAACCGAGAGAAAAGACATGACTCAGGGTGTAGTTGCCATGTGCACTGTGAAAACCTCACGCCACATATCCTTTAGTCATACTGAAAAGTAGTGTGTACAGCTTTAATTGTACGTATAAGTCAACACTACATAGTTATATGTACGATTTACAATCCACCAGATGCTCCAAATCCCACGGGGAGATTTTAAGACTACCTTGCAAAAATAAAAGTCCTAACCAGATAAGAACAACACATCAGTGTATTTCTCATAGGAGACTCCAGTTTGCGTAAAGTAGGACGGCCTGAAGAATT
>NC_142936.1:52012818-52027818 GCF_046866305.1 Octopus bimaculoides | reverse complement strand
AGCATAACCGCCAGGAATCCTTATGAGGAAAAGAACGGAAGCTGAATGTGAAGTGTTTACTATACTCGGTATTTATTTTTAAGTTCTCTTATCATTCAGAAAAACCGTAGCTAACAATAACATTGTTAAGCATTGGCTGCTTTTTAAAAATATATTTTATTATTTGTATGTTTTATTTGATAGCCATTATAGTTATCCTTTCGTTTTGTTTTGTTTAATTATATATATTTTTTATTATTCCTTTTCTCTCTTGTTTCACATTCTTAGCAATTCATTTCTTGAATTTTTATAATACTGTCTTGATTTAATTTTATAAGAAATCCACGTCTAAATGTTACTTGGTCAACAAAATGTTCATGTCTCCTAGCCATGGTGCTCAGAATAAATACAATGCGCTTGTAGAGAGATTAATTAACCATTCTTGCAGACATGCCCTCGAAATATTCTAAATCTGATTTTAAATTTTAATAAAATAAAATGTCCATGTAACACATTTTTCTCAATATGGCTGCTAAAATTCATTTTATATTCATTTCTATTAATATTTAAAGTGAGATCGAAACTCTGCAATGTTTATGTTGAAAAATCAAAATTAAATCAATATTTGAATTTTGGCATTCAACCTTTGGTAATTAGCTCTTTCTTATGCAGACCTGTGTAATTTGCAGTGGTGAAAATTCTGACAACGCTGACATTTGTTTCTTAACAAATATCTAATCAAAAACAAAAACAAAAAAAAACAAACAAAAAAAAAACAAAGGAAAAAGAAACACTTAAGGGAAAATGTATTTCTATTTGTTTATATTTGATTTTAACGCTTTAAGATTTTGCTTGCTTTTATTTTACGGAGCTATCTTTATTTGAATAGATATGTAAATTTTGATATTTGGGGATAGTCGAGTAGTGAATTTCTACTCTGAACTATATTATTTTCTTTCATCTCTGAAGTAATGAAAATAATAACAATAATAATCTATTTCTACTTAATGGAGAAAGGAGGCGTTATTAATACAAGTTGGATGTTACAAACATCTCGTATTTCAGAAATGTGGATTACGTCTTGAAACACAAGCATCATTTCTACATATTTACAAAGCAAAGAAGCATGAGGGTCAAAAGTTCAAAGGCTGACAATAAGGAGTAATGCTTGACCTGTGAAATCTTGCTTGCAGTAATTTCAACTCTTCTCATAAAACAACAGCATTGTTATTTTTCTTTTATCTGGTAAACTGATATTACTTAAAAAGTAACTAATAGCGACATTTCTTAAAACTAGAAAAAAAATCTCATCGTGTTGTTATCAAACACCGTGCAGAAAAAGGGTTTAGCCCACATGGACATTGATGCTACATTAATGAATGACGCTCCACGGCTTTCTCAATAATGCAAAATTGGACAGCTGCATTTAGGTGGGGGAAGAGTGTCTGGAAGATGATCGAACTTCTGGACATCCTTTTACTGCCACCAGCGAGGTAAACATTGATCGTGTTCACCACAGGGAGATGGATGACAACCACTGTTCTATAGATAGAATAGCCAATGCTATTAGTATATCCCGTAAGAGTGTTATGAACATTCTCCATAATAAACTTGGCTTGACGAAGGCTTCCTCTACACGGTGTGTGCCACATCATGTGACATCTGACCAAAAGTGCACCAAGCTGATCACATGACTGGAAAATATTTCGACATCAGAGCGCACCAGGTTGATCACATCACTGGAAAATCTTACATTGTTTGCAGAAGCACAAGTTGGTTTCTTTGAACGTTTTCTAACCCTCAGTGTGAGTACCAGGCTCATCCCGTTGAGCAACAGACCAGGAGACCATAGGAAACATTCCTCCTCAATGAAGGTCGAGTTCTCCGTTTTGCGGGATGAAAAAGGCAATGTGTTTATTTACTATTTTCAAAAGGGTCTCACTATCAATGGAGAGTACCATGTACAAGAAGTATATCACAAAATCAGAACCCTTGCTAAAACGTTTGTAACAGATTAGACTGGGCTCAAGTCAATTAGTGTACCAGACCCTGATGTTAAACTGAATGAACCGCCAAGCCATTCAGCTCTCGTAAAGGATATCTAAAGCTTTTTCACCGATGGGATCCAGACACTGACGAAAGAAGTGTGTGGATCCCAAGATGAAATATGTTTAAAAATAAAATTCATTTGATCACATTCCATGAGAATATCATAGTCAGTGTGAGAGTTATGGATTAGAACGAAAAGAGCTAGAGCAAATATCATCAGAAGTGATGTTCAAAGTTCTTTTGGCACCATCAGTACGCTACTTTTCATCGTTACTGTTTCCTTGGTGTCGAAAGACTGAAAGTTCACTGCAGCAGAATCCGAAATTCCGGTACAGACAAACGAATACCGCGATGCATTCCGCCAGTTTACCACAAGTTGTTGTTATTAATCTTCCGTTCTCTTCAAGTATGCCAATGATCAAAGTGTTCCAGGTTTGGAAATCCAATCTTGTCTCCAGAATAAATAAAGAACCATGCTTTTATGAAAATTGACCGTTGGACAAGGGGTTTATTTCTACCAAGTACTTAAAATTACATGGAAGAGGAGGGAGGGGTGGATTGTTGTTGTTGTTGATGATGATGATGATGATGATGATGATGATGATGATGATGATGATGATGATGATGATGAAGAGAAGAAAGACGAAGAGACGGAGCCTGACAACGGTGATATCCATCACGAGGAAGTTGATAAGAAATCAATGATACCACAAGGGCAACGGTCATAATTATACAAATGGTGTATAACCCCAATATGTCGCACAAATTTATTATTATTATCGGTGAATATGTCGTTCTGCGAAGTGTGGGCTACTTCTAAATTGCACGTGCATTTAAATACAGTATATTCTTATATAGATTTCATCCAGAGCTTGTGGACAAGTTCTAGAAATGTGGGTGTTGCTATGTATGTATGTATGTATGTATGCGCAAATATATATGATATATACAGAAAAGGATAGATGGGTAGACAATTAGATGGACCGAAAGATAGACTGATAGACAGATAGATAGATAGATAGATAGATAGATAGATAGATAGATAGATAGATAGATAGATAGATAGTCTGATTGACTCATTGATTGAATGACTTATTGTTTGTGAGACAAACAGACATACATACAGAGAGAGACAGACATACAGACATACAGACCCACAAATGAAAATATGTAAATATATGCGAGCGCATGTGTTCGAATAAATGTATGTGTGTATGTATGTATAAATGTATGTAAATGTCTCGTAATATTTGTGTAATATTAATATGCATTCGGAAGACATCACCGAATCAATCTTCTCCCTAAGATGACTCGTTGTAAAAAAACATTCCTGCAGATGGAATGCATAGAAAATATTTCCCACATTATTAATTCAGCCGACTCCAATAATCTTTGTCTTTTAAGGAGAGGTTTTTCCAGATAACTCCGTAGTAGTATTCATGAAGAAAATGCATGAACTTGACTAATGCATAACGAGACCTTGCCATGAGACGTAATGATTTTTTACTTAGTTTTCCCAAGCAATTTTGTACTACTTCCACTGTGCGCCATTCATTGCAAACTCTATCGCCTATGACACATATTTAATGACTGAATTACTTTGGTAATGAGTTACCAGGAAATGCCTCAATCTTTCAAATATTGTCAAAAGTTGGCTCCCATTGTAATAATATTCAACGTCTGATTTCACAAGTTAATGAAATGTAAATATGTCATACAAACGTAGTTTACGAAACGTTTTAAGTATTTTAATATACCACTATTTTATTGTATACTAGCATTGACGATTTCTCATCCCCCAATGTGTCTGAAACTTATGTAAATAATCGATATACAAGTGTGATATTTATTGAAAAAAAATGTGCTTGTGTTTAGTATAGTAGATGAATAATCATCATATAGACCAGCTACATGTAATCTTCGAATCGTTTAACATAGGAGTTAGAGTACTGAATGATTAGAAATGCATGTTCAATAACATTAACTACTGTTGCATCAAAATGTGGTTTACTGTTATCTGTACTAAACTGTTGTTAAAGGGTAATATACTTCGGCTAAATTCCTAATGATACATTTATGATGCTATTAAAAATTTATGCTCAGACAGTAGCCACTGCTTCGTACTGTAACTATTAACTTTTCATTGCATCGCCAGTGAAGGAAGCTGAGTAATTTGCATATATATGAAATCTAATAAAACAAACCAAGACAAATACGATCTAGGGCTGTCACAATGCAAAGGGTCTAAATCACCCACTCTTCCAATAAGATAATCTTGTCCATCGGATGGGTTTTCAAACGCTTAAGCTACGAGATCTTTTATCACCGATAATCTGGTCTGACGCTCCAATCCATATCATATCAGGTTTGCCCAAAATACTATGTGGCTGAGGTCGGCCACCTGTCGGCGAAGCAAACGTCTTTATTGGACTCCCAAATATCTACATTCAAATATTTTAAAACATGATCTATAGTAGACGCGGGTAATCCTCAGTTAAAAATAGAAAAGGTAGTGAGCACGACTTAAAAGTAATTTCTACAGCTGGTCAAAAAAAGAAAAAAAACAAAGAAACGTGTAATTTTTTAATAGATGAGCAAATGATTGCAAATATATAAAATTCGATTTAAGCATAGCAATCAGGTGACATTTGGATATTAGGTTTTGGATTAAATTCAATATACAGGAAGAAAATACACCGACCCAGTAGGCTTCCGCGTATTTTCTGTCCACTAAATTTAGAAAGCGCGCTAGTGGATGTGAGACGAGAATAAACAAACCTGGAGCAAAGGGAAAATCAAGTGTGTACATAACAACACACATGCCTGCACCCAACGTGTGCGTAGAAATGGTATGATTATCGTTTACTGCAAGATTGTGGAACAATTTATGACAGAACGTTTATATATCTCCTTCAGTAGGTTTATGCATTAATGTTGTATAGTATCCACAAATGCACAAACGCATACACATATACGCAAAAACATACACAGATATACAGATATACATATATATATATATATATATATACACACACTCATACACACACACGCACACACACGCACACACACACACACACACTCACACACACACACATATATATATATATATATATATATATATATGTGTGTGTGTATGATTGACCGTTGACTGAACACTATTCAATTTTTTTTCTCCGTGTTTTTCTCCTTGTCTCCGTATTCTTTCTGTTGAAGAGCGTAGCTCGAAACGTCAAAGACTTTCCGTATTCCCGAGCGTCATACTAATATATACTTTTGTTATTTACACCACCTGTCCTCGTCTGTTGTTATTTTTTGTATATTCTCCCACATATATATATATATATATATATATATATATATATATATATATATATATATATATATATATATATATATATATATATATATACACATTCGTATCTTTGCACATATATGCGCATGTATATATTTGCGTAAATATATATTTACTCATATATACGTATATATTATACAGAATGAAACGCATGGGTATGCAAATACACACACAAAGACACACACATATATATATACCCACATACCCCCAACTATACCCCCACCCTCAGCCTAAATCACACCCCACTCGTGCTTTCACCACTCTCACGTCCCCCACCTCCCAACACCATCACACCGCACCACCCTACACCATACCCCACAATACATCACATCACAACACACCACTACGCACACACCAGCACTGACCAATTCCCATCCCACATTTTCACACCTACACATACACGCACACGTCAAGATCACCAGCCCTCTTTCACAGGCACATACGTACTCTCTTACACACGTGCACCTTCGTTTTGGGATCACTAATACTTTGTTATCTCCCCTTTCTTTTTAGCTCTCCTGTGTGGCTCTTCTGTCCGGCATTCGTCATGATAGATCGCTAACCACTATACACATTTTTTCTTTGCTTCTTTCTCTTCTTGTTTCTTTTTGTGTTCCCTTATGTGGAAGAGCGTAGGCTGGAAACGTTACAGACTTTTTCAATTCCCGAGTGTTATACTGATACATATGTTTGTTTTCTACACCACCTGTCTTCGACTTTTGTTTTATGTGACTTCTCCCTATATACATACATATGTATATATATATATATATATATATATATATATATATATATATATATATATATATATATATATATATATATATATATATATATATATATATACATACATATATACACCACTGTATGCATATTTGATTTCATATATATATATATATACATATATATATATACCATTGTATGCATATTTGATTTCATATATGTGTTTGTTATTCGTCTGTGCGTCTTTGTAGATAGCAGAGTAATTATGACAGTTTCTCTCATTTTGATGGATGGGTACTTGATTATGCAAGTACGAAACTTCTGACACTTCATTTCTACAAAAACTTAATAACTATTTTTAAATACACTTCTTGTAACACGGGTATTTGTCAAACCGTGAATAGATAAGAACTGTTTAACTCAAAGGCAAAATGACAGTTAAATAAATATTGTAGTTTTGAAGATGACAATTTCCTCCACATATCTGACGAAGTTAATGAATATTTACTTACTTTTGCCTTTCAGAAAATGTTCATCACGCAATCTTTTTTTTTGACGCGTTTTGTACAACAATATATGAAGAAGTGTCTTCCGTATCTGCCTTTCACACACTTCAAGAAATATTTGCAATGAAATTGTCATCTATAAATAAAAGAAAATTCACACAATAACAGGTCTGGAAAAGTAGTTTACTTCTTTTCCTTTTTAAATGGGGAATTATTTAATTTTCATTGTTCATTTGTGTCATATTTTTAATTAGATTTTCCTATAGTTTCGTTGCAACTTCAAAACCAAAATAACTACATTAATATTACAATACATCGAAAAGTTTTACTTCCACAACGATATGAACGTTGCCAAGCATCTTCGATCTGTTAAAATAGTGTAATAAATATTCTTTCCAAGGTCGCCGAATTTTACTGTGCAAAAAAGTTTATGGATTTCGTTTTATTTACATAGTATTAGTTTGTATGAGTCAAATACACAAGATTTTTCTATGGACACATATTATTAATTTGATAGGTAGAACGTCTTTGCCAACATAATACAATCACCGAAGCTTCTCTTTTGTAAGTTCAGAAGTTAGATATGTTTGTTATAAAGTGTTGATTTTCCCAGAAATTCCAACAATATAGCAGTTAGATCGAAAGTGTTAATTATTCAAAGGATAAAATGTGTCGATCTATCCGCTAATGGGGCACGAAATTGATACACAGTCTTCAATATTGTGCTGTGCCGTAGAAGGAGAGGAGGTTAATTTGAATACCTGCAATGGTATATACATACCCAATGAGTTCAGTTGTAGGTTCTGTGCTCAAATGCCGCCGAGGTCGATTTTATCTTTCATTCATTTAAGGTCGGTATAATAAGTACCGATCAAGTACTGGTGTCAATGAAATCGATTAGCTCCCTCCCGAGGATTGCTGTTCATTTGCCAAATCATTACTATTATTATCTATATATTGATACGCTAAGACTGAATACGTTACGCTGTTATGGATTTAGTTGAAGGGAGAGGCAAAAAGCAAGGAAAACAGAGGGGCATAAAGTGTTAAATACATTAGGTGAGAGGGAATTCATAGCCATTACGCTAAGACTGGATGTGTGACGTTGTCGCATAGATAGTTCAATTACGAGGCGAAGAGAAAGGGAGAGAGTGGGGTCGTTAGTTACTTGAAGAAAGAACAGAAATAGAAACATGGTGAGTGCTGAAACATGTGGTATAGTTGAAGGGACAGGCAGGCAAAGAGAGAGAGTGAATGAGTAAGTGTTGACTGAAAGGAAGGCCGAAGTGGAAAGTAGTAACAGGATTCTAAATGTTGTGTAGTGGAATATTGCGACACAGAATAAAAATGAAAGTTTAACTATTAACGATTTCAATGTTCAACCGTTTCTCTATCTTCAATCTCTCGATGTATCTATAGATATATTTATTGGAGGATAAAATGCAAAAAGACGAATGAATAGATATATCGACACATTGTTAAATGAAAATGCAATAAGCTTAGTAAGTAGCTGTGCGTGTTACTTGACCTTTATATGCATAGGTGCCCAAAATCTGAGCCTATGCTTGAACATGAGAATATGTTTTTCTCTTATTTCCAGGTGTGTGCCTTAAATGTTTATCCGTATAGTTAGAGTAGACGAAAACACACATCAACATGATAGAAGTACAATACGATATACATATATATATATTTGAAATATACACATTAATAGTTACTTCAGCCGAGAATAATATCAAAAGTCTCCTTATTTTGGTTGTTTGGTTAGTGAACATAAATCTAAATATTCATTTATCGGAATCTGCGAAGTACTCAAGCGTCGTATCCCTTGACGATGTATATTCAAATGCTTTGTGACGCAAATTTTATTGACTGTGTATACTATACGATATTTGGGTTGTCTAGTTCTATTTTATACTGGAAATAAAAGCCAACTTTAAATTTCAACTACATTTCGTCAATTCGGAGGAGACAAAATTTCTTTTCAGGGTAACTTTCTATACTGACAATTGGATTCGAACATTATATGGGTAATTAATCGCTGACAGCACTTATCTCCCTTTCCTGCAATTTAAGTAAAATTCATATTTGATGCTTGCCATAGATCTGGAGTTATTTTATTAACGGATAACGTTTATGATTTTTTTCCAGGCTTCTGTTCATTTAATGTAAAACAAAGAAATGTGTGTATTTCAATTGTTTGCATGCATATCGCAATTCTTTTAATATATATATTACGACTCCACTTTCTATTCCCCAAGAAACTCAAATCGCTGTGTAATGTTTAGAAAGTGCATTTATTTCAATTATTCGAGGTTTTATTTCGATTTCAAATAAGCGGAAACAAATGATTATCTTGAAATCCCATTACACAATATATTTGTTTGTATTTATTAGTAAATAAATAAACAGACATGTAAATAAAATGTAGTAAGTAAATACATGGTGTATGTATGTCTCTCTCTCTCTCTCTCTCTGTATATATATATATATATATATATATATATATATATATATATATATATATATATATATATATATATATATATATATATATATATATATATATATGAATTAAGATATAAACTCAAATTAGGCAATCATACTCATGCATTAGTAAATTCGACTTAAAATGTGTGTACACATATTAATAGATATCGACACGTGAATATCTTTTTTAAATATTTATAAAATATAAATATATAAATATATAATTATATCTGGTAATTAATCATATTAATTAATATCGATTAATTATCAGGAGGCCAGCACATCTAAAGTATCAAAGAGATTCAGAAATAGTATCTGCAATCTCAGGGGATTAAGGTACATTTAAAAAAAATAACGTTGACCACTAACGTGGACAATTAATGTGCTAGAAATAGATCACATCTTGTGTCTATTAAGACCTAAATTGTTCTCAACATGAAATATAGCAGCATACCAAAACGTGAGCGGGCAAGACATTTAAAATCACATAAAAAAGCATTCTTAAACAGGTACCGGTTTCGGATTTAACAATCTTACCGATTGTCCATTCCTCTTCAGCCTGATTTGTAATGTAACCGCAATCATCAGAATCGTATACAGAGTTGCCCGGGTGCGCGTGTATATGGTTCTGCTAATTACAGCTTAATGGTAAAATTCAGAAGTCTTCGTTTTGGCGCGCTAATTCCAGGAATATATCTGCAGAAAATATTTACTGCGTCGTATATATTCAGTATGAGAAAATGGGTAATGGGTAAAAATGTTTTGCCAGCTCACGTTTTGGTATGCTGCTATTTCATATATATATATATATAAATATATATATATATATATATATATATATATATATATATACGTATGCATACGCACACACGAAAATCATACACATATAGGCATAAATGTACGCACGTACACAACAGGGGCGTATGAAAATTGTTAGCCTAACCTTGAAAAGGGGTTGCTAGATAGCTGAAACAATTTTTTTGTGGTAAGTAGTCTTTTCGGAGTATTCTTGCTCATGTTCATGATTCTGATATTTTAATTTTTATTGTTGCAAATTTTTGAATAAATAAGTGTCGAGTTTACAAGGAAAAGGGAGAAAACTGAGTATCATGCTCTCATAAAGTAGCTTCATTTGAAACGCATGACTCCATCAGAAATCCATGAAGATATGCTGAGAAACTTAACAGACAATGCTCCTTCATATGCAACAGTCAAGCGCTGGTAAATGAATTCAAGCGTGGCAGCGAGAGTGTGGAAGATGATCCCAGACCAGGAAAACCTCCAACTGCAACCCTAACTTTGCTCTTGGTATGATAATGCAAGGTCGCCGAATATCATGTCGTCAGATAGCGGAGAGACTGGGCATCTCAACTGAAAGAGCAGACAACATTGTGACAAAAGTACTTGGGTTCTCAAAGGTTTCCGCAAGGTTGGTCCCTCGCCTTTTGACTCCTCAACAGAAACGCACCTGGTGCACTTTGTCCACGGGCAATCTGGAACTGTTTGAAGGCAGTGAAGAGAATTTTCTTGCTCGTTTCATTACTATGGACGAAAGTTGGGTTCATCACTACCAACCCGAAACCAAAGAACAATCAAAGCAGTGGAAATTTGTCGTCTTGTTTGTTGTTAACACAAGTTTCGACTGATATACCCTCCAGCCTTCATAGGTGTTTTGGGGAAATTTCGAACCTGGGTTCTCATTCCTAAGGTATTTTTCGATGTTATTATTCAGGTCACTGCCTGGAATCAAACTCGGAATCTTGGGGTTAGTAGCCCGAGCTCTTAACCACGACGTCATATGGCGTCGTGGTTTCCTGGTTCTAAATAGCAGTAGCATTCTTCCCTTTCATGGGACTGTCACATTAAGTTGACAACATGCCATCACTTTTTTCATTATAATTGAACATAAAAACAAACATTAATATCATATATATGTGTGTGTGTGTATGTGTGTGTGTGTGCGTGCGTGCGTGCGTGCGTGTGTATGTGTGTGTGTGTCTGAGAGCCCGCGCGCGTGTGTATGAGTGTCACTGTCTATTTAAATATATAGATGTATGCTTATATATAGATATCTGTCTATGTGTGCGTCTCTATTTATAAATATTTATGCATGTATTTTATATGGAATAAGATAGATTAAATCTTACAAGTTTTGACATCTACTTCACTCTTGCAATCATTATTTATTCTTAAAGAATTAAACAAATACATATGCCAGACATCAATTTCGAATTGTAGATAATCGTACTAAAATATATTAACATAAAAATCGTACTAAAAATATATTAACTACAAAGGTTGTCTTTCGTGATTGTTGATTCATTTTATATTTAATCTTGACAAAAGAGGTCTATTTTGTCTATTAAGATTCTTTTTCATAACTATTTGTCTTTAAACGTCTCTATTGCCTTTATTTATTTTAAGAAATAATACATTAGCTTTAGCGTATAGCATAAACAAATCAAGACTGAAAGACAATGCAAAACATAAAATTGCCTCTTAAAACTATTGTCATCGAAGTGGCAATCAGTATTAACAACTACGACAAAAATATTATGATGAAAATATCAACAACATTGTTGGCATAAATTCCTTCCAATCTCAATTTATATGATAAACATACTGTCTAAAGGGAAGTTTATGTTAATGTATTTTATATGAAATATAAGTTGTCTAGAAATTAAATTGCACGAGTAGACTAATACATATATTCATCATTACTTTTACACACACACACATGTATGTATATATATATATATATATATATATATATATATATATATATATATATATGTCATCTTCCGACACGGCCTCAGACTCAACACACAGGCTTATATCAAGTGTGTTGAGGAGGTAGTGCTGCCCTGGGTCAAGAATGAGGGTGGCTGCTGGCAGACCCTATGTTTGGAGACAGGATTCTGCACCATGCAGGAGATCCCACTCATGGTTGTCAGACATTTTCTCTGACCACAGCCCCCACTGATATCTGGCCACCTAACTCCCCAGATTTCAATCGTCTTGATTATTATGTGTGGGGCGCAATTGAGCAAGAAACCAACAAAACTCCTTGTAACACCAAAGATGAACTGAAAGGTAGGATTATGGCAGCATTCTCCAACTTCAACAGGGAGACTGTCTAGAAGAGTTGCAAGAGATTCTGAAGTGGTTTACAAGCCGTAGTTGCAGCGAATGGCGATTTTATTGAATAATTTTACTCTTTAGTATTTCAAGGTATTTTTCTGTAATGTTGGTAAATATATATGTTTAAACTGAGATGTCTGTTACTTTCATTTAATTTAGACGACAATATATTCACCGTACGCTGTATATTTTTGTTTATGTGTGTGCATGTGTGTATGTGTGTGTGTGTGTGTGTGTACGCGCGCGCTTGTGCGTGTGAGAGTGTATACACAGACATGTCAAAAATAAATAGACATGCTTATAGTCATTAAAATTTATTTAAATCTAATATTGTACTATCAAATTATTCAATAATTGTTATAATGTGAATATTTAATAGTTAGTAGACATGTCTTTTGCATTTTTCAATGCAGGGACCCCATTAGACATGTTACAAATCAAATCAGATGATGAATATTCTCTCAGAGAATTTCTTGCCAAGTTCCATGCAGTAATCTCAAATTATCTGGTTTTGATGATGCTTTCTTGCTATCTTCATGAAGTGTCCCGTCCACTATATCCAGTAGGTGTGCAATATGGTTCATACATGGTAACGGGCTTGGCCATTGAAGCTTTTCAATGCCATTCTCAAGCAACATATTCTGGGTCATTTTAGCCGTGTGACAAGGAGTCCTATCTTCCATAAATAGTCTTTCTTTAATCATTTCAGCGCTGGAGAAGATTGAAAGGAGTCCTTTTTGCAATATGGACATGCATTTATGAGAGATCACGTTCCCATCTTTTCGTCTGTCTTTACGTTCAGTGTTCAATTTCCGCCGTGGTCGACTTTGCCTTTCATCCATTCAGGGTCGATAAATAAGTACCAGTTGCCTACTGGGATCGATGCAATCGACTGGCCCACTCCCCCATAATTTCAGGACTTGTGCCTAGAGTAGAAAAGATTATGTTCCCCGCAAATTCCACCAGCTCTGAACAACCATTGCTCCAAAGCGCTCTCTAGACCATCACAGCATAGCTTCCGTGTTTCATGGTTGGCGGCGATCTTTTCACATCAAATTCTTGATGTCAGAGTCTCCAGACACACACTTGACCACTATCGGAAAATTCAGAAAATATGTACTCATCAGAGAATATGGCAGTGTCCCAAAATGTTAGTGGCCTCTCCAGGGCCTCACACGCTCAATCGTTTCTCCGCTGGATGTTGGCTGATCGAAAACATCATCCTTCTTGCTGCCCTGTCATAGTGACCGAGTTTATGGAGATACTTGGCATCTGTTCTGGGACTGACAACAACGTGGTCTGCTATGTCAGAGGCCTTGCAACGAGGATTATCCTCCGTACTCCCCTTAGCAAAAAGAAGAGTTCTGTCAGAGAAACTTGGTTGATCTGGGCAAGATGATGTGGACCCGTTACCCTCTCTGGTTAATTGCATAATTACTCCATTAACTATAGAAATTGGGATCGCAAGGTTTCTGTGATTTTATGCTGACTATCTCCACCAATTTAGACAGTTCAGAGGTTTATTTTGTACAGGGCATGATTAAACAGTCACATATAGAACCTGAAACAAAAATTTCAAGTAATAAACATATAAGCCTTTAAAAGTTAGAATAAACAGTAAACGATGTTTAATTCGGTGTCTATTTACTCCCATCATGTATGTGTGTGTGTATATATATATATGTATATATATATATATATATATATATATATATATATATATATATATATATATATATATATATATATATATATATAGATATAGGGACACAGACTTAAGATACACACGAAGACGCACACTCAAACAGACAAACGCACAAACATAGATAGATAGATAGACAGATAGACAGATAGATATGTAATAGATAGATAGATAGATAGATAGATAGATAGATAGATAGATAGATAGATAGATAGATAGATAGATTTGTCTGTTTTTTATGATATATTAAGAATACTTTATTTAATCGATGCTTTATCCGCTGAGAATATTTTTAGGAATGGTAATATTCTCCCTTGATATTTCCTTTAGTTATTTCTGCATGTTTAACCCATAAAATTAATAACGATAAGTAAATATTCATTTTGCGTTTCAATCTGTTGCTTAGGTTTTGTGTTCTTAGAACGCGCATACATTTCTCAATTTCTCTCAGGAAGTTGTGAATCTGTGTATTTCTTCCCTACAGATTAAAATAAGGTTTATGTGTTTTGAATAGCAAATCTGTATTATGAACTCACTCCCCTTTCCTGAGAGTTGTTCTGTGCATTGCGAGTCAGCAAGCGATACAAATAATAATATATTGACATTAATGGCAACACAGCTACAGATAATTTACATAAGACAATGAGGTATTCTTGTAAATTGAGCGCTACGACATTTAGATTAATTTTGATAAAGTATTTGGTAACGACAACAAACAATATCTAAACAATTATTCTTGGTTTATTGAAGCTAATGAACGATTAGGAGACAATCCCACATTTTTAATAATTTAAAATTACATAACAGTACAGTGGGGTTTGTGTCAGATCATCGAAAGTGCAGGGAAAATTCTTCCAGATACGTCTCAATCTTATTTGATATCCGCAGTGAAGTAATGTCTGAAATTTACTAATATAAGTGCTTTATTGGTCAGAATAATATACAAGGTTTTGTAATATAATGAGCGGGTATGTTCTTCATAGTAACGAGGTTTGGACTTCATATTTACGTTAATTCTACATGTTGGCGTCCTCACCAACGTACACATGTACCAAACC
>NC_142936.1:51990318-52002818 GCF_046866305.1 Octopus bimaculoides | reverse complement strand
ATAACAACAACTGAGAATCTGGTAGAAACACTGATATGAATATGTGTGTGCGCCTATGTATATATATATATATATATATATATATATATATATATATATATATATATATATATATATATATATATATATATATATATATATATATATATATATATATATATATATATATATATATATATATATATAACAGATACAGAGAGAGAGAGAGAGAGATAAAGAGAAAGAGATCAACAACATACATACATAGACACACACGTACACACACAACAGACACATGTACATATACCTTTGATCATTGTGTTAAAAGAACAACATCGTAATATAGTCCATGTTCATTTATATTCTCTAAGTTTTTAACATGATAGGATGGCCTGGCTGCAACTTTCATGACATTACGTATAGCAAACCAACTCATCATTATGCTGAACACATTTGCAAGACGCATGAATATATGTCTATTAGGGAAAATACAGTTTGCTTTAGGTTGCAATTCTTATGTTTGACTATGATAAGAGAGAGATTGTGGAACAGAACGGAAGGAAGAAAGAAGTTAAATAAAAGGACGACAGAAAGATACACAGATATATATATATACATATATGCATATATATATATATATAGATAGAGAGAGAGAGAGAGAGAGAGAGATGAGAGAGAGAGGAGAGAGAGAGTGAGAGAGAGAGGAGAGAGAGAGGAGAGAAAGAGAAAAGAGAGAGAGGAGAGAGAGAGGAGAGAGAGAGAAAAGAGAGAGAGGAGAGAGAGAGAGGAGAGAGATAGAGAGGAGAGAGAGGAGAGAAAGAGGAGAGAGGAGAGAGAGATAGAGAGAGAGGCGCCCGTCGTCATAAAAACATATACACAGAAATTGGTAGACATATAAAGATAAGAAGAAAGAGACGGAAACTCCGGCAAACAAACATTACGATATAGATGTACACAGACGTACACGGACGAAGGCAATCTCACCGATATTCTGTCAGATATTAGTGGCTATAGAGAAACATATCGAAGGAAAAGAAAAATATATATATAAACAGTATGGAACATCTGAATTACTTGTTATAAAATTATTGTCAAAGAGACGCAGAGGGAGAGACAAACAAACTGACAGAGAGAGAAACGTGGACAAACTCAAGTACACACACGGATACTCAGTCGTACAGACAGACAGCTTTTTTGCATATTTGTAATTTGCGGTTTGTACTGTAGGCTATTTAATTACCAAACATAAATTGTACGCATTCCAATGGTAAACGTTTGTGTGTGCTCATGTGTGTGCTACTACAGATATATTACGAATAGTAGCAAATGTGTACATTTGCATATGTCCACATATTAGACCTACGTGGTATTATATAGTATGTGACTTTGCTTCATTGCATATCCACTTAACAGTGTGGTTACAAGTTTGTGTCAATTTGTGTATTCTTTGGGATATCAATTTCATTCTGGCTGTGTAGTGCAGCTGGCAGCTGTGGACCCATGTGTGATTGGAAATTCTTAAATGCACGCCTGCCGATATATTGACATACCCTCACAAATATACAGAGGTGCTTAAAATTTTTTATATATTTAATCATATACTTCAGCTCGAGAGATGCAGCTAACCTAGGGCGCAGCTGTGTTTGATGTGCAGCACTTTCACTAAATCTCCTCTCATATGTGGCATTTGATGAATGGGTGAGTTAATGATACAGCAGTCATTCTTGTTGCTTGCCGCGAGGTAGGCTCATCCGGAACTCTTGACAGAAGATCTAGTTTTGTGTATATGTATATGCTTGAGTATATATATATATATATATATATATATATATATATATATATATATATATATATATTAGATACATAGATAGATATTTGTATTAACAATGAACATAGTAATATATATATATAGTTAAGAATCCCCTTGATTGCAGTTGTAGAATTAAGGCCTGCTGCCCGGTATCTGGCCGTTGTTTAGCCCGTAACGTGGTCTATAAATGTACAGTAGCTACTCCAACTAATAATTACATTTATGTTGGTTGCACAATCAATCTTAAACAGGGATTATACAATCAATTTTCCTCGTTTAGACTTAAACATAAGGTCAATAGCACATCATTATCTAATAATATTTGGGAATTGAAGGAAAATGGTATCGATTTTAACCTTAAATGGGAAATCATCAGGAGAGCACAACCCTATAGAAATAATAGATACGGCTGTGGACTGTGCTCTATGGAAATTTATGAAATTTTTAAACTTAAGGATAATCCTAATCTAATTAACAATAGATCTGGCCTTAGGGTTCTATGTGTACATTGTTACATTCCCACCTTTAAATATTTTAAAAAGTAAATCTTGCTAATAATGTATTATTTTAATTCCTTTCGTTTCCCAGACTATTAACTATTTTATCTAAGTTATAGCTTTAAAGTATAATTTTGGAATACATTTTAACCTTTCCCAACCCACTGATAATATTCCTACATTTCTCTAGTTAGTTCTAAGTCTCTTCTACCATATTATCAATTCTGAAACCATAGCTTTAATACCCTTAGTTTAGTCCTGATTTTCTAACTTTATTCCTCCCCTTTTTCCTTCTCCTTCTCCCCCCCTTTCACTTTGATTTTGTTTTTTGGTCGTTGATATCTTCTCTTATTATGGTTTTTCTTATAAATAATATCTCTCTTCTACTAACCCACATTAACGTATATCTTATTTTAACTATAAATGTTTATCTTGTTCTAATTTAACTATTAATGTTCTCTATGGTCTTAAATTTAGTACTTTAGTTTGTTGTATTATTCTAAATATACAGACGAATATATATATTCTTAATAATTCTCTAATATCTTGACCTAAATTCCCTTACCTTAAATTTCCTCTAGCCACTCCTTAAAGTTTTGTCCTTTCATTTTCATTTTTATGTCTATATATATATATATATATATATATATATATATATATATATATATATATTTCCTTTTTTCTTATTTCTTTTTCTCTTCCTTGATTTACCCCTAATCTGCTGCCCCTTACTATTTAATCTACCTTCCTCTAAATTGAAATTACTGCTATCTTACTCCTCCAATTAGAATATATAGAAATTAAACTCATGTTTTATTCACTAGACTGTTGATTAACAGCCCAGTCAAGATGGTATTTTCTTCATCTGCTATTCTTGTATTTGCACACATCTACAAAATGACTTTCTGAAATGAACTTCCATTATGCAGCTGAGGAGTACATTTTCATTGCACATCTTATGTGATGTTCTCACTACATAAATAAATGAAGTTTGTACGAAACGCACGTACTGCTATAACCTAATGCATTTTTGTTGCTTTTCTTCAAATTTTATTCACCAAATCTCTTGATTTTGTTTTCGGTTTTTACCCAACCAAATTCTGGTGCCTCCAACATTTTAAGTACCACATTTACTCTTTTGATTAAATCTATATTATATATATATATATATATATATATATATATATATATATATATATATATATATATATATATATATATATATTAGAAGGTTTGGAGGTGATGTACAGGTGTTATATATTAGAAAAAATAATAAGGTACTCAGAGGTCTGGATGGTTGTACATCTATAGTTATTTATTAATATGTCACATGATTTTATAAATCATGTTAGCGCTTTCAACTACTCTAATTGATTCTTCAGATTATATATATAATGTCTTATATAAATTTTCGTTCATTCCATGTCAGACGATGCCTACCCCGAGAGATAGGCCTCCTGGACAGGGAAGATTATTGCAATTTTTCGCAAAAGAACTTCGTTGTGTATTTTGTTCCATTTTAGATTCTTTGCATTTCTGTTCGGCCGTTTCATATCGGTTTATTCATTAAAACTTATTAATAGCTCAGCAGTTGTTACAACTTTGGTAGTCGTTATGCTTTGCTTTCCTTTGTTTAATAAAGATTCCTTTTCTTATTGATTCTGCATTCATTTTGTAATAGACAACTATCATGCAGGAAATGCCAACTTCCAAATCCTGTTTTCTGATTAGGGAAAATTGATGAAACTTTAAAACTCTGTAACAATTTTCTGCAATTTTTCTGGTAAAATAAAGAAAGAAATCGGATTTAAAGTGGGAAGTTATTTCAATATAACAAATTTGAAAATATTGACGTAAGTTTAAAATTCCACAATATGTGAGAGCAACAGGGAAGACCCTAGAAAAGTAGAGAGATAGACAGTTTTGGGACGTGACACACGCACACACACACACACGCAGAATCACACAAACACACGCACACATTTACAAATATACACACAGGTAATCATGAGTTTCAATTGGCGTGTAGTAGGCATATGCATGTGCGTATGTATGTATATATATGTGTGTGTATCAATATGTGAGTGTTTCTTTGCGATGGACATCAGAAAATTCACCTAGCCCTACCCTTCTTAAAGTGACTATTCCTCACACCCTCTTCTCTTTCCTTTCCACGGCGTTTCAAATGTTAGCTATGTGCATATGTGTGTATGTAGTGTGTCTGTGTGTATGTGTTCGTGTGTGCATGTATCTATGTATTTACTAATGCAGGTATGTAGCGTCACGTGTATACGTATGAATGACAGCTGTATTGACCTTAACATCCCACTACCACTCCATATCAGTCGCTTACACAACGATGACACCACCACCCCTAATATCAGCCGCACACAATATGCCACCACATTTCCATCACGTTAACATTCTTGCACCGTTCTCATTTTCTCAATAAATAGCCCAATCCCGCTAGGGATCCCAAAATAGATTTAAAAAAAAAATATTATTTGCCTATAATGGATATCGATGTTAGTTTAACATGTATGTCAAGTTTCGTCAAGATTATTTCGCTGGAGTAGGCAGCAAACTGGTAACAGAAAGATCGACAGGGAGAAATTGCTATTTATGTATAATATATATATATATATATATTCTCAAATAAACTTACACAGACACAGACACACACACACACACACACACACACACACACACACACACACATATATATATATATATATATATATATATATATATATATATATATATATATATATATATATATATATATATATATATATATATATATATATATATATATATATGTATATGTATACACACACACATGTGGAGACGCATGATTTAGTGGTTAAGGTGTTGCACTCATGATTGCGAGATCATCGTTTCGATTCCCAGACCGGACGTTGCTCTTCGATCTTTTGTCATGTGAGATGTGGCACCTGGTGCGCTTGCACAAGTAACGTCGATCTGATGGTGGGGGCTGGCGTGAGTTTCTATGAAGACAAATATTTGATCACTATAAACAAGTCACCTCTGTGGTTGTCCAGCAAAATATAGCCAAACCCTCATACGTCGTCTAACAACGGGAGAGTCTATGGTAAATATATACATGCATACATACATCCGTACATACATACATTCATACATAGATTCATGCGTTTCATGTAATCTCCTGTGAGTTAACACGGAATATCCTAACACAATATAAAATTCAAATAATTAAGGTATCCTTGGCCTGAAGTGTGGCTTACTGTGTACCCTTTGCATAATTGCTACTTCTAAGGTTCCACTATCTGTTAAAAATTGGGTAGCCTGAATTTACTACTTCTGAGGCTTCGCTAGCTACGAAACGTATGTAGCCTAAATTTTATGTTACTACATTCCCAAATTTTGCGATATATATTCGCATATACAGCAACCCCAGTGACTAACCGTAAACTGTAAAATAAACTTTCTTCAGCCATTCGTACTTCGATACGGCAACAATTCAAACTTTTCTGCCCCAATAAACCACTATTGTTCCTGAAAGCCTTTTTTTTTTAATATCTTCTACGGTCTGCTTGAAGCTCACTATCTTCCTACACTTTGATCCTTGGATCATATATATATATATATATATATTTATCTATTTATATATTTATATATAATCATGTGTCTATATATATATATATACTCATGTGTGTTTTTACATAACATTCCTACATGCGTATAACTTATTCTTATTTCCTTCCAAACGAAATAACGACTTCTGCTTATCTCTTGTTTTATACGCTGGTGTAATAGAATACAGAATCTAAAATTTGGTTGAAATAATACACAAACATATGGAAAATATACACGCATATGCCCGATCTCCCATATAATTTATATTCAAATATACATACTTAAACGTCACTTTATATACAATCAGCCATGCTAACACACACGTGAGTCGCTCTATATCAAAGAAGATATCTAAAGAATAATATATAAAAAAGAGACGAAAATATCCACGTAAGAATATGATATATAAAATGGCTACCCCTATTTCTTTCTCTTTCTTCTGGCTTCCACTTTCTCTGGAATAATCTCCATATATCCGCCAGGTGTCTAGATAAAGTATATCTCTTAACTGTTTATGTGTGTGTGTGTGTGTGTGTGTGTGTGTGTGTGTGTGTGTGTGTGTGTGTGTATTGCTCCATTGTTTTCAGTCCAAATTAGTAATTCACTCGTGTGTGTGTACGTATGTTATGTATATGTGTTTGTGTATCTGGTTGTATTCATGTGCTGTTATCATTTATATGAGTAGCTAAAAATGTTCTTCATGATAAAATATCATTTAAAAATATTTCTCTCACGATACGTTTTTCTCTCACTTGATATGATTCCCCTTTTATACAGCATGTTTACACGTTGTAGATATGTGTGGGGATTAAATTTTTCTAATTCTGATCAGACAGGGATATTTTTTTCAATCAAGCTTAAGCAAAACACGGTGGGTCATGCAAGTCACATTCTGGTAGAACACTCAACAGTTTAACACATATTCCTAAAATAAAGTGTACATATTTTGAGGTTGCGAATCACAACTGACAAAAATTATGTGATTTAAATGCATCTTCGCATGTAGAGAAAACCTAGTGTAACAGTATGTGTAATTAGGTTAACGGGTGCATTAAAAGAACACTGAAAGCGCAATGTTGTTAAGTAGGATTAAAGTAATTTAATGGATAATTGCTTAGATTTAGTGAGCAGCATGCATTAGAAATCACTCTCTTTGCAGATGGAGTGAATGCATTAAACGATTTAAGGTTTTATTTCTATCTACAAGTTTTAGCATAGTCCTTAAGACATATGTCTGTGTGTTCATTTCGATTGTTAGAAATAGCTACAGTATATTCTCCAGATTACACTTCATTGCTTTATCGAATAACATCTGCAAACTGCCCCGAAAAATATAGTTTTCATTTTCTTTGGATAACTTTTCATAGGTTCACTCACTTTGACATTAACCAGTAATTGGATTTTGTTTCAAGACAACTTACACATTAAAGTTAGCTAGCACAGAGATGACAAGGGTTTTCTAAGCTAATCTTGCTGACATCCGGCTGCCCCCTACAAAAGGTAACGTTGCTTTTCGCAGTCAGCCGCAAGTCATAAATAGAGTTAAGAGAAGTAAAATATACAGTAGACCTCTCTATGCTACATAGAATGTGGAACTCTATTGTTTTTTTTTTGTTTTTTTTTGGAGAATTAGATTGATGCATTGCATATATTTTATATAATATATACGAGGCGGCACCAAAAGGAAACCGAATTTTGCAATATCCTTTTATTCACATAGTTTCACATGTTTACACTTTTATCGACTTCAAACTATTCTCCATTTGAAGCAATCCATCGGCTCAGATATATTTTCCATTGTTCGAAGCAGTCCACGAACGTTTGCAAAGTGATGCTTTTTAACGCATCTCTGTTTTTCTTCACCTCTTCTACATCTGCAATACATTTTCCTTTAAGGACTTTTTTATTCGATAAAATAGAAAAATTCTGCAGGGTATAAGATCAGAGAAATAGGGAGGATCGGTAAACAAAGTCATACTATTTTTGGCAAAAACAGTCTCACAGTTCGAACGATCGTCTCGCTACGTCTCGCAAACGCTT
Organism: Octopus bimaculoides; assembly: GCF_046866305.1. Taxonomy (NCBI): domain Eukaryota; kingdom Metazoa; phylum Mollusca; class Cephalopoda; order Octopoda; family Octopodidae; genus Octopus; species Octopus bimaculoides. Next base: position 51,994,874 of record NC_142936.1, on the reverse strand, counting down.
CGAAACTGCCAAATAAAATGTCTGGTTAACAGTTTCACCTGGAGTAACAAATTGTCGCTTCGCATCGATGAAACAAATCAAAATCGTCATGACATTAAACTTCACTTGACGTGTATTTTGGGAGTGTGGTGAAATTGAATGCTCCTAATGACTTTATTGCTACTTCGTTTCCGGATGGTAGTCGTAGCACCAGCTTTCGTTACCAGTGATGACTTTCGGAAAAGGATTCTGATCAACTGCCAACTGTGTTTCCAGTTTTTGATTTTCCCTGAGCAAGTGAAGCACAAATGTTCTCTGTGAAGGCCCTTTTTAGTCTATCAACTGATATAGAGTCTTTAGAAAAAGAAGATATAAAACAAAAACCGTAAAACAATTGAAATCTAAAGTAATACAGGAACAGCAACAGATCATGATAAAACGATGGCAATAAAAGAACTTTCATGGCAAATATTTGGTTAAGCTAAGCAGAGAAGAAATAGACAAAGCAAAATCCCCAAAATGGCTGAGAAACTCAGGACTCAATAAGAGACATAAGGATTTCTAATTGCATCACACGATCAGCTGCATAATATGTGGTGATGGAGAAGAAACGAGGGAGTTGGAACCTATATACATTTGAAACTATGCCAACACTACTGAATAACAACAGAAAAATGATGGTATAGAAAGGTCTCAGAAAATGAGAGAGCAACTATCCTCTGTTAAATGTCAATACACACACATAGAGAAATTAAGGACAATACGCCAGATATAGCTGTCAGAGATCACCAAGAAAAATTGCTTTCTAATCCATGTATCAATACAAAGAGATGACTATATTCCTCAAAAAACAAACCGAGAAACCTTCAAAATATAAAGATCTGGCAACAGAGGTAACACGAATGTCAATACAATTCCTATCATAGTAGGCGCATCATGTATGATAAAGACCATTCCGACAAATATATATAAAACAAATAGGACTTATAAGTATATATAACACCGAAAATGCTATTATTTGGCACTGGACACATGCTACGAAAAACACTATCAATATATGAAAAATAAGAGCACCACAACAAACCACAGTGCGTACCCAAGGCACACAGAGCTTGCGCTGGGTAATGCAGTGAAACCCCGTGATAGAAATAAGATTAATCATGTACATTGTTTTGTCTCGGTATAACATGTCATCAGTAATAATTCTACTCAGTAAAGCATATTTGCTTTGTCCTTAATCAGTTGGGTATGTCCCTTCGTGGCTGACAATATATGCATCTCTGATCACGAGCAAAAGTAGTGGGGGAACATCATAGCCATGTGTAGAGAAGAATTCGTTCGGGGTTTGTATAATTCAACCGTGGAAACGTGTGCTTCGTTCATCATCTTTAAACAAACAAACTTTATTCAGCGAACTTTTGAGCGGGATGGGCTACTCAACCCGAAGAAAAATTTAACCAAGCTCCACTTGCAATGTCATGCACTGTTTCTTTTGATATATGACCACCATGTTGCGCACATATTTTTGTGATGCATGTGCCCGATGTAAACGTATCAGACGTGCAATCATGACGGGTATATTGGGCTTCGTATAATTGTACCCCAGTGTTAGTTTCATGGCACGCGCTGCTCTCTCATTCAATAATAATAATAGCAATAATAACAACAATAACAACAAAAGCAACAACAACAACAACAACAACAACAACAACAACAACAACAACAATAATAATAATAATAATAATAATAATAATAATAATAATAATAACAATGATGATGATGATGATAATAATAATAATAATAATATACAGCCAGAAGGCTTGAAATTTTAGGTAGGAAGATAGTAGATTATGCCGACATCAGTGTACCCCTGGTACTTATTTTATCGATTCCAAAATGATGAAAAGAAAAATCAACATCGGTAGCATTTGAACTCTTAACGTGAAGACGGATAAAATAGCGCTAAGCATATCGCCCGGTCTGCTAACAATTCTGCTAATTATCTTTTCTACTGGAAGCACAATGCCTCAAATTTGGAGTAAGGGATCAAGTCGATTACATCGACCCCAGTGCGTAACTTTTATTAACTTAATCGACACCGAAAGGATGAAACGCAAAGTCGACCTCGGTGGAATTTGAACTCAGAACCTAGCGACTGGCGAAATACTGTTCAACATTTCGTCCAGCGTGCTAACGATTCTTCCATATCTCCGTGTTAATGATAATACTAATGATTACTTTTATAATAATAATAATAATAATAATAATAATAATAATAATAATAATAATAATAATAATAATAATAATAATAATAATAATAATAAAAAAAAAAATACAAAGACCTGGAAATAGAGTTTACTCGAATGTGGAATCTACAAACAGAAACAATTCCTATCGTAGTAGGTGCCTTAGGTATTATAATAAAAAATATTCAGACAAATACATAACAAAAACACCAGGACTTACAAATATATATAATATACAGATAATTGCACTACTGGGCAGTGCACACATCCTACGCAAAACACTTTCAATACAGTAACCATAAGAGCATCACAGCGAACCACAGCACATACCCAAGGCACACAGAGCTGTGCTCGGTAGTGAAGTGAAAGCACGTTATAAAAATAAAACTACTGAACAATAATAATAATAATAATAATAATAATAATAATAATAATAATAATAATAATAATAATAATAATAATAATGATGATGATGATATGCTACGGATTACCTAACTGAATACATAGTGTAGGTGGTTTTATCAATGACGTAGTAACATGGTGAAATATGCGGTCGCTGAACACCAATAAAAATCCATCTGAACTCCCAAATACGCATGAGCGGACACTTGACTACCTAAATTATTTTATCATCTAAGAAACGCTTTGGAATGATAACGAATATCGACCTGATTGAAGGTCCATTTGATACAAATATCCGACAAGGACATTCTCCAACAGAACTTGCTATGTCAACAAAATAGGAGGTAATTTAGAAAAAGAACTCAATCAGGTGGCAAAATAACAAGGCATTGGGCGCCAAATTGCCTGATATACGTGTCAGTAACTATATTTCTAATTCAATGCAAGGTACCGAAAGGAAACACTGACGTGAACAGAGCATCTTTATGTATTGTCTAAAAGCTACAGACAACAATCTCACAGATTTCCGTTGAAGCAAAATGTAGGAGAGTCAATATATTCCTAATATCGGGAACTAATATGGTAGGTTTTATGAAAACCACTCTGTAGGAATTTTTAAACTTTAAATACCTACAATTTAACTTGCAAAATCACTTAGTTTCATCGTTGAAAACTAGATTCATAATAGGCAGAGCTTAAGCACAATATTGTTGATGCATCCCGAAAGTACTTATTTTTTTGAAACGTTAACTAGTAAAATTAATTATGCTATTTTGAAATGATAACTAGTAAAATTAATTATACGTAATATAAGAATTACTTTTGCTATTATATCTACTACTGTTATTGTTGTGCTTATTAACGTTTTTACTATTAATATTGTTGGGGCCAGTTTGGTTATAATATTTAATCTTTTCTGTATATTCAGTTTAATATAAGGATAAGTTATAAATTCAGCGTTAAAATTGAAAACGGATTTGTTGACGGATAATTTTGAGATTCTAAGAGATGTTTTTCACTAAGTTGCTTGTAATGTTGTGATGGTGATTACTAAAGACACTGTTGTATTTCAGGTTAGTAGAAGGTTTATGCTATGGGAAATACAATGCCGAATTTAAGTTTGGTGTAACATCAAGGAAGTTGAACTTTGTTTTATCATCGTCAGAAGAATTACCTAGGCCCATATTACTGAAGAATTTGACCAACTTACGTTTAACCTTTTGGGTTTGTAGATAGAGGTATATTGTAGCTAAAGTAGGCAATCATCGCGATACAAGCCACCGAATATATAAGAAGATAGGTCTTCAAATTCGTACAGGTTATAGATTCCCACCAAGTCTGAAACTTGATCTGAGTCTGACCTTCCCATGGGTATATCAAAGCAATCAGGTCGGTCCTTACTAATCCATAATTTATGATCAAATTGGTTGATAGATTTTCTTGCCGCTAGAATAACATTGATTTCTTCTCCGGCTAGGCCTGCCTTATTATATGCGATTTATAGAGCCTTATTTAGGATAATAGGATTGATGGAGGAATAATAACTACAAATGTTGAACTGTATGAATTTAGTATTTAACTTATTACTGATAGAGGTAAACCAATCCACAACCTGGAAGTAACTAAACCAAAGATGGAGTTTAATTATATCCATTAGCCAAAACAGTTATAGTTTTTTTACACAGATACACTCGAAACTACATTAACATTTTCTTGTATCACTTCATTTTTTAATTATTATAATTAATGTTTCTTTCTTACATGTTGGTATTATCATCCGAAATGGTCGTATGTGAAAATTAAACTCCAATTTGAACATTTAACATTTTCTCTTCTCCATTTTTCTAATTGTTAGTAGTGTTTTATATAAGTTTTTATCTTATACATGCCTATAACAAGCTTTTTACTTGTTATTCTCATATTTAAAAT